>NC_090782.1:8775000-9075000 GCF_040054535.1 Antennarius striatus | reverse complement strand
GTTGAAGGAGGCCAGCCTCCTTAGGAAGTACATCCTGCTCTGCCCCTTCTTGTACACACAGTTGGAGTTGAGTGACCAGTCCAGTCTGCTGTCTAGCTGCAGTCCCAGGTACTGATAGTTTTCTACCACCTCCACCTCACTGCCATTGATGATCACCGGCTGTGGAGAGGGTATATATTTATATTTATATACACCCCTCCTTTAGTCGTCACCTTATCATGGTGGAGGGGTTTGTGTATCCCAATGATCCTAGGAGCTAAGTTGTCTGGGGCTTTGTGCCCCTGGCAGGGTCAACCATGACAAACAGGTCCTAGGTGAGGGACCAGAGAAAGGACGACTCGCAGACCCCTCATGATGAAGAAAAGCAATGGACCATGTTTTCCCTTGCTCGGATGCGGGCCACCGGGGCCCTCCTCTGGAGCCAGGCCTGGAGGTGGGGCTCGAAGGCGAACGCCTGGTGGCCGGGACTGCACCCATGGGGCCCGGTCGGGCGCAGCCCGAAAGGACAACGTGGGTCCCCCTTCCCATGGGCTCACCACCTGTGGGAGGGGCCATAGGGGTCGGGTGCATTGTGAGCTGGGTGGTGGCTGAAGGCGGGGACCTTGGCGATCAGATCTCCGGCTACAGAAGCTGGCTCTTGGGACGTGGAATGTCACCTCTCTGGCAGGGAAGGAGCCCGAGCTGGTGTGTGAGGTCGAGAAGTTCCGACTAGATATAGTCGGACTTACCTCCACACACAGCTTGGGCTCTCGTACCAGTCCTCTCGAGAGGGGTTGGACTCTCTTCCACTCTGGAGTTGGGAGGAACGGCCCCCCCGATCAGAACCCGAGTGGTGTTCAGTTATTGGACTTCTGTGCTTGTCACGGATTGTCCATGTCTTGGACACTCGGGTGAAGAGAGGGGCGGAGCTGTCAACCGATCACCACCTGGTGGTGTGTTGGCTCCAATGGTGGGGCAAGATGCCGGTCCGACCTGGCAGACCCAAACGTATTGTGAGGGTCTGCTGGGAAAGCCTGGCAGAATCCCCTTTCAGAAGGAGTTTCAACTCCCACCTCCGGCAGAACTTCACCCACGTTCCGGGGGAGGCGTGGGACATCGAGTCTGAGTGGACCATGTTCCGTGCCTCCATTGTCGAGGCGGCCGACTGCAGCTGTGGCCGTAAGGTGGTTGGTGCCTGTCGTGGTGGCAACCCCAGAACCCGCTGGTGGACATCGGTGGTAAGGGATGCCATCAAGCTGAAGAAGGAGTCCTATCGGGTCCTTTTGGACTGTGGGACTCCTGAGGCAGCTGATGGGTACCGGCTGGCCAAGTGGAATGCAGCTTTGGTGGTTGCTGAGGCAAAAACTCGGGCGTGGGAGGAGTTCGGTGAGGCCTGGGAGGAAGACTTCCAGACGGCTTCGAGGAAATTCTGGTCCACCATCAGACGTCTCAGGAGGGGGAAGCAGTGCAGCATCAACACTGTGTATAGTGGTGATGGGGCGCCGCTGACCTCAACTCGGGACGTTGTGACTCGGTGGGGAGAATACTTCGAAGACCTCCTCAATTCTGGCGACACGCCTTCCCATGAGGAAGCAGAGTCTGGGTTCTCTGAGACGGGCTCTCCTATCTCTGGGGTTGAGGTCACCGAGGTGGTTGAAAAGCTCCTCGGTGGCAGGGCCCCGGGGGTGGATGAGATCCGCCCAGAGTTCCTAAAGGCTCTGGATGTTGTAGGGCTGTCCTGGTTGACAGGCCTCTGCAACATCTTGTGGACGTCGGGGACAGTGCCTCTGGATTGGCAGACTGGGGTGGTGGGCCCCCTTTTTAACAAGGGGGACCGGAGGGTGTGTTCCAACTACAGGGGGATAACATTCCTTAGCCTCCGTGGCAAGGTCTATTCAGGGGTTCTGGAGAGGAGGGTCCGTCAGGAAGTCAAATCTGGGATTCAGGAGGAGCAGTGTGGTTTTCGTCCTGGCCGTGGAATAGTGGACCAGCTTTACACCCTCCGCAGAGTCCTTGAGGGGGCATGGGAGTTCGCCCAACCAGTCCACATGTGTTTTGTGGACTTGGAGAAGGCGTTCGACTGTGTTCCTTGGCGGGTTCTGTGGGAGATGCTTCGGGAGTATGGGGTACCGAACCCCTTGATAAGGGCTGTTCGGTCCCTGTGCAACTGATGTCAGAGTTTGGTCCGCATTGCCAGCAGTAAGTTGGATTCGTTTCCAGTGAGGGTTGGACTCCGCCAAGGCTGCCCTTTGTCACCGATTCTGTTCATAACTTTTATGTAGATTACAGGTTCTCACATTCTTTTTGGAGCTCTTTGTCTGTGTGTGTGTGTGGGGGGGGGGGGGGGGGTCTGAAATTAGAGAGTACTCCAAACTTCTCTATCATATTCTCATATTCTGAAGTGTGGTAAATGTTTCCTGAACAACTTAAGCTGTAGCATCCACAACACTGAAAAATGTCCCCCCCAGCTTCGTCAGAGCACATCAAAAGCTCATCAAATTCCTCATAGCACAGGTGGCACTTTGTGGACCCGTCTTTTCTGTTACAGAACAGCCTCAACATTCATTTCTTCACAAACATCATTGACTGACATCTGTTCTGTCACAAGATCTGTTGCCCTGTAGTATTGAAGATATTTCTCAGTCGCATTGATAACACTCACATGGTGTACCTAGGTCAAGATGTGGTACCAGACCACTGTACAGATGTTGCACAGGATGTAGGTTTCATATTTAACTTTCTGTATTTCTTTGCACATATTGGTATACCTCAAATGTTCAGTAGGCAGGTAGGCAGAAAATAACTTGGTTTTAGAAAAAGCTTGTTTGATAAAGAGCGCAAAGGCTTGAAACATGTTCAAGCCTTGAGAAAGTTCAGTTGACTGCCCCCCCGTCCTTTTTTTTTTCTCCTTTTGACTTACCTTATTTTGATAATTTTTTGTAGTTTTGCCAATCTGAGGTCTGTTCCTTGTTTTCTGATGATTTTGCATTAGTTATGAATGTATGAATAAACTATGTATATGTACGTATGAATAAAAATAAATTAGTCAGACATGTAGCAGACTGGTTTGAGAACATTTATTCAAAAGAAAAAAATCAAGGTAAATCTGGAAAGCAATCCTCAGGAAAAGGGGTGAAAATAAAAAAAATAAATTAGAACATACAGAAACTGCCAATAATATGTACTTCTATTCCAGTAAAAACAATAAATATACCCCAGATGTGTCTTCTTGAAATGCGGTAGATGTGGTTAAAAAAAAAGGACATCTGAAACAGTTGACTTAGAGATGGATTGAAATAAGTTTTGTTGACGGTATATTTTCATTCAGTTTCAACTTTTCTTATTTTCACTTTTCATGACAAATACATGTTTTCCTGAGGAGACAGCTGCATAAGGTTTCATACACTCAGCGGCTGACTCAATCTAAATGCCATTAGACAGTTTGTCTAAAATACTTTAAGAGGCCAATACTGTCAGTAATCAGGAGATATTGTACCTGTATGACAGCATAGAGGGTTTAGCATACAATCCATTGCTTTGACATAGCTGTTTCTGAATCAATGGTAAAACTGGAGCGCAGCTGCAGAATTTACACTAGGCATGTTATTATGTCGATGACTGTATCAAGGTACACAATTGAGACACAGTTGAGACTGAATGAACATCTAGCAGCAACATAATCGCATCTACAATAGAGAGATGATATTGGGAAGCAATGCATATTTTCTCTTATTCATTATATTCTGCTTTTATAACGACGCAAAGTCATTCACAAATTACACGACAATACATTTACATGGAGTTATCAGACAGCAACATATGAAGATTGTCAGATTTTGCTAAAACTAAGAATTTTGTAAGAGCTAACTATTCAATATCAATTAAATTCCCTTCTTGAGTCAGCTCCTTGGTTTCACACAAAAGAATGGGACAAAAGAGAAGCAGAAGAAAAGCAGAGAAGTCATACATGCAGAACATTTTTTTAACCCAGACGCTTACCTTCCTTTAAGCACTACAGTAGATTTGCTGGATTTACCAAAGTACAAATTTACATCCAACTGCCCTTATCATTTTTGAGAAATAAATGCCCATGATTCATTGCCCAATTAAGAAGATTCCAACTAATAAAACATAAGTTTTAAGTACAAATAAATCCAACAGACAACACATTTTAAAAGTACAGTACCAAAATAGTAGAAAAAGACATATCAGCCCTTTGATAATCAGAAAAACAATCGATTTCTAGAACATTTATGCACATCTCATATATACAGATTTAATCCAACTATTTATATTATCATACATTATCTGTTTAACACAGATAAAAATAAAACCTTCCTTCCTGTTCCCCCAACGTCTTTCAACACCCAATGCAGATGTCTTTGGAAATCTACTAATTAACATTAGCGTATCATTCATCCTATTGATTCACTTATCCAAACTTACAAGTCATGGATTCTGCTGGACACAGGGAATAACCCGGATGAGACACCAGCACTCATCGCATGGCCACACGAAGAAGACAATCAGTCTCACACACACACACACACACACACACACACACACAATTTGGAGTGACCAATCCATTGAAATTACATTTGGAGTTGGGAGAAAGCCAGAGAACTTGATGGCATGGGGAGAACATAGAAACTTTACACAGGCAGGGTTTGAACCTGAAGCCTTCTTGCTGAGAGGCAACAGCACTACCCACTGAGCCACTGTGCTACATACATTAGAAAATCCTTCAAAGAAATTTGTTCCATACAGAATTTTCAATTTCAGCCTCATTATATGCCTGGAGAATAAATATAATCTTCAAAGAAATTGTACATAATATAAAATACCAACAAATATTTATAATCCACAAGAGTGTATGGGCCATAGTTTTTTGCAAAAATCAACACTGTTGAACGCCAACAGTAATTTAGACATTTAGGCACAAGAATGTCAGTTTGATGTATTATCTCTCTATTCTGCTGTTACCAGTTAACCCACAAAAATACTGTAGCAAATAGCTAATAAAGTTCCTCATCTAATAAACCAGTCAACACTATGATCACACCCATTTATGCTTATCATAAAACTTTGTACAAGTTTCGTAAGCATTTATAGTAATTTCTGAATCGACAATGGCTTTGGATTATACACTAATAGTCCATAGAAGGTAGAATATGATGAAAGGAAAACAGTCATACCAACACTGTTCACCCTGTGTTTGTTTTAAAGAGATGCCATACGAACCACAACTTTGAAAATCAAACACTGTGGTTACTTTAAAAAGTGGTAATAATTATTTATTATTTCCAGATGGTGCATCTTGTCAGTTTAAATTGAATTAAATCAATAATGCTTTCGACTGACACCACTTTTCACTTTGTCCAGTAACATATATATGAATACTCCTGACTTTATTGGGTCAATGTTACTTCATAAATTAAAGATGTTTTGATTCCTATGGTGTCCATGCATGTGAGTAACTGTATGATACCAGTCAGATTCATGCAATTATCCTGATTTTAAAAAAAAAAATTCAATAGAACGCTAACTTATGTCTTAATTCTATAGGAAAGCCTCATTTGTAGTAATGTTTCTACTGCTAAGTCTTCAGAACATGACAGGGAACTGGCTTCATGCAAGTCGGACAAAGGTTTTCAGTGTAGTTATCAGCTGCTGATGAGAAGCTCCATATACCAAAAGTCTGAGGATTAAGAACCACACTGGCAGCCATGATGGTGTAAAGCACAGTAAACAATATCTCATTGATGAAAACCAGACAAGTTTGTTGTTTTTGATATTCACCCCTATAGATTCAACAAATGTCTTTAGGGGACAAGGTAAAAGAACATGTTGTCAGTTTAGATAATGTACAATACCAGAACTTGTCATGTGGGTAAGTAGTACTGAGCAACAATATGAAAATTATCTGAAGCTGAGAAGAATTATGTAATTTTTAAATCACCTGTTACGAATTAAAGATCTGACATTTTGGTGTCATGACAAGAAAAATCAGGACTGAATTAATCAAATCTGATCAATTTCTATTTTGATGTACATACAAGCGACATAAAAGAGTTTTTTTGAGATACGAGCTGTCACGGTCCGTATTTTTGTGACATATGAGTGAACATCCGTTTTAGGAATCATGTTTCCGGACGCCACCACTGGTAGATGGATACAGCATCACCTGAGACCGCATCTCATTCTTTCCCACGTGTTGTCCATGGAGTAACGCTCTAAAGTTTCAGATCTTATATCATTTATCTCTTCAAATAACTGTGCTTGAAAGATTATTTGAGTGCTGGTCTCAAATCATTAATGACATTCTTATGTCATTATGTTTTTATGCTCACAAACAACTGACAACCAGGTTGTAATGCTAGCTTCTTAAAACGCAAAAAAACATTACAAAGTAGATCAGACCTTTGAACACTACCCACCAGAACACATCAGACAAATGAAACAAGTTTTTATGTCTTAAAAGCAAGGTGGTGCCTACTTATAAATTAAACTAAATTCAGGGGGACTTTTTTGGATTTGATTAGTGGAGCCACCTACTGGTGGCTCATTTTGAAACCACAACCACATGCTAAAGTGACACCTCTTCATTAAAGCCTGTTAAAACCAGATTTGTTTTAATTATTATTTCATAATGAAGCAAACATTGTCTTTTTAGTCATAATGGATACACAAGGGCAACAGCACAACCCCTATCCTCAGATAGTGTTTGCTTTTTGTGCATTACCGGTGAATAAAAAGCAATTGTTTTAACATTTAAAAACCTTAACCCATAAAAGCCCCATTCAGACAGACAACAATAGAGGAATTAAACAACCAACAAAATTAATTGAACTAAATGAACAACAAAATGTGAAAAAAATTAATGCAAAAATGCAATGTAGTTTAAAACGTCTACCAGCTTGCTTAAAGGTTGCTCCACTTCAGTGAATAGACATAGCAGTAGAGAATGGGAATTACATTCATTTTGCCGATTTTTAACTGACATTATAAAGAAAAGCAAGAAACCTGAGAGCGCTTGAGAGGGCGAGCCAAAGAAAGCAGAAGTAATGAGAAAACTTTTTTTGGTAGTAAGTCTCTAATCACTGATACTAGACAGCTGTCCTGTGATGATTGTATTTGAATGTCCATTTATTGAACATGTGTCATATGTATCTGTTGTGTGTGTAAAAGAGGTAATCTAATTATACAAGGGGAGTGGGGGGGTGCTAGGATATGTTCAGAAACTGACAAGTGGAGCCATTTTCTGGGTGGGGTTTGGCTTCAGTGGTGGTGGTTGGCTTTGGAGGCCAGTCAGGGTCTACACTGAGCTCCTGGGCCAGATGCATGTAGCGAGCCTTGGGTGGTGTCTTTTTTCGGCAGCACAACCAAGACAGACAATTGAAATCCTGCCGGTCAATGCCAACCTGAAATGGAACAGCCACAAGAGGAAACAAGTAAATTAAAAAACTGTGTAATGTCTGTACTACTTTAAAAGACAACAAAGTGGGAAGCTGATGAAACTATTGCATGCAAAATACAGCCATATTTCTTTGTAGAGCAACAAGTGTGCATGAATGCCGGTCATTCAAACCAAAACTGCATGGTCTTCGTCTGAAGGACTTGGCAACAGATTGTTTTAAGAGTCTTTAAGGACAGCAGGTATTTATGTCCATCATATTTACATCAAAATAGATAAAAACTCAAGGAATGTGATTTAAATGAATAGAAACCATGAATCAGTTATCCTCAAACATAGCACAAAAACTAAAGTTCCCTTTAGTATTGAATTATGTACAGTAGGTATTCAATCTAGGTCATTTGGCAGAGTTCTAACATGAATCAGTTGTGCTATGGTACAGATAAGACTAGGCGGCGTTCTTAAGAGTTTGGCAGCCAACCAGGAACTTACCCACTGAGCAGATGCAGGTATCAACTACTTGATAGAGCAGCAACAGGAAATAATTGTTTCCATTTAGTGCCATTGTCATTACTTACTGTTCAAGAGTGCTGGATGACAAGTACATTACATATGCAGCAATATTTTGATCCTATTGTGTTATACATCATGCCTTTGAAGAAAACAATGGAACACTATCTGTAATCACATAACGTGTCTGCTCTGTCACAATATTCTGTGAAAGAGGGCTTAAGAGTTCAATGCAGCAGTTTAGAATAGCAGACCGGCAGTGAAAACATCATGGAATACAGGTAGTCGTCGACTTACGACCTATGCAACTTACGACCGATCGACTTTACGACCACAACGTCCGGGTAACGCGGGCATTCCCTCCAGCCACAGTACTCACGCTCTGAGACTCCCGCGCTCTCTTCAGTCCCCACGGCGCACACACGCTGTTCAGTCACACTGAGATCAATAGCCCAGCCCACTACTGATGGGCTGGGCTGCTTAGGAGGCTGTGACGGAGAAATGTATGAATGGCGTATGGAAAAACTGTCAAGCGTTACGTGAACTCTTCTGCTGGATTTGAAAGTGACGAAGAACTTGATCAGATTCGGGAGAAAAAAGTGAAACTGGCAAAAAACCTCTCCTTGGAGAACTCACGAATGATCGCGCTGTATGAAGAACTGATCGCGCTGGAAGAAGAAAGAGTGGAAGAAGAAGAGAGAAGAGAAGCAGAGAAAGAAGAGGAGGAAACAGAAAAAATGTTCACCACCAAAGGCTTGTCAGAAGGCTTTTCCCTGTTAAATAAACTCCGTGCACACTTTGAAGAAATGGACATAGAACATAGAAACATTTGCAAGGATTGAACGGATGGCAAATGACGCTTTCCGTCCATATCGTGAAATTTATGAGGAGAAAAAGAAACGAACAATTCAGACAAAGCTCACAATGATTATGAAAAGATCGTCTCCCGCTCCCACCAACCCACACGCTGCCCCAGCTGACGATCCGGACGACCCACAGCCAAGAACCAGCGCTGCTGGATTTAATTTTTACTTAAGAGTCGATTTACGACCAAGTCGAGTTACGACCGATCTGTCGGGCCCAATCGCGGTCGTAAGTCGACAACTACCTGTAATGGCAACAATACTAAATCCATTCAATGTAAATTGATCCAATAGTATCTACAGAATAAAGAAACTACATAAGTGATTTGCCTACACTACAGATTCAGTTCAGAGTCATTATGAAGCTACAGAACAAAGTGGTTTGGAGAAGAGTGCAATGGTTATGGGGATTTGCAAAAGAGTAGACAGGTTAGAATGAGATGTGCATGTCTAAGTTAGAGGTTAGACATGAATGGTAAGGGCTATACGAGGCAGAAATAGAGAGGGACACCACACAACAGGAAAATGAAAGAGGTTAAGAAATAGGTTTCAGATATTTCCAACCTGTGGTCTCGGAGTGGCAGGAGTGAGGCCAAAGCTGCCTTGTTTGTCTCGGCTGAATACAAGCTTCCATAAGACGATGTCAAGGATGAAGGTCTAAGAAATAGCGCAGTGGGCAAGGTAGTGAATTACAGAGAGGCGGATTTGATTTCACAGAGCCATTTTAATTTTTTTTTTTAGAGCCAGATTCTGCCAAAGCTCTAGATTTTCTTACATTTAGCTGTGTATTAAAGCATGTGAGATCAAAGTTTTACTTAGAAAAATTAGTAAGAAGGAGGTGCTCGGTTACTCTTTTCTCCAGATACCAGAAACTGCAGAATTTACCATGTGCTAGTTATGTTGATTTTTTTTCCGATTAGCACCAGTAACATAGGAAATGATATCACCTGATATCACCACACAGACCAGTGTTACTCACAAAGTTTTAGTGTAAGAAATACTTTCATCAAAGAGCAACATTCTATCCAAAATTATTCAAGACATACATGTTCTGTTACAGGGAATTCATCAGCCCTGCAAAATAATCCATTTGAGTTATAAAAAAAAAACATCCCAAAAAATGTCCCATTAAGCATTAACTATGACATTACTCCTGTTTTGCAGGCTTCTTTCAAGAAGTAATTTGTTCTCAAAACTATGATTGATGCTGCCGTGAGCTAAATGAGACAAAGATGAGAACAATGCATGAAAAAAACAAAAACTGTAAATGTACTTTCAACATATGGTCAAGTGTGTGTCTTACCTCCATCAAAACAGACACTGTTGCATTGACTAAGATGATGAAAAAAAGTTTCACTCTCCAATCAAATGGGACACAAACAATCTGTAATGAGAGAGGAAACAAACCAAACCTGAGCAATAATTGCTGTCTCTGACATTGAAATTGGTAACTAATGAAATTAATGACTGGCCCATTATGTTGAATATTGTAATATTTAAAGAGTCAACAGAAGAGCAAGTTGCTGATGTATGCTACGGTCTTACCTCTGCAATGATTTCCGTATGGTGGAACATGATAAATAGTAGAAAAAAATATAAACCTAAAACAGACACCACGAAAGGCCCTGGGGAGAAGAAAAAAAAAGCTTAACCACAGAAATTAATTCAAATATGAAATAATGCCAAGTACAAAATCTTCAAGGTCCATACAGTTCTTGTAGGTAGGCTGCCTGAAAGGTTTGCCCTTTGAGAAAACGATGGCGACAATGAGATACTGAAAGCAGGACACGAAGAAGAGGCTGGTGTTCTCGAAGTTTTGGATGTTGTGGTCATCGAGCTCTGTCTCGTTGTGTTCAGATAAATTATGTGATGACTGGTTGCACACACTGTGTGACGAAAGTGTTTGAATTAGGAACAATCGAACATTTTCAGTCATCTTGAAAAAACTAACCCAAACCCTGGTGTAGAGTAGTGATTACAGTCGTTACTCACTCTGTCAGCGGTGTCCAGACTGTGTACCAGGTCTGCTGCTGGACCAGGAAGAATGTCATGGCCTGGAAGCCCAAGCAGATGAGGATCTGGGTCAGCACAGAGCACAGCAGCTGACCTGAGATAAGACCTGATGGGGGGCGCCGCGACACCAGTTCTTCCCCTGCTGGGTTCAGACTCACTGAAGAACAGCAGGAGGGAATGATGTGGAATACAGGCATTGAAGATGACAGGAAAACAAGGAAATAAATATTCAAGGGATGAAAAATTGGAGTGAGAAAATTAACATATAAAAACATATCACTTGATCTTTTTTTAAATTTTACATATACAGTACATACTGGTAAAGACAATGAGGAGGATGATGGCAATATCAATGAAGAGGAACTGGAAGTCTCCAAGGTTACTGAGGATCTGAAAACCAGAAACAACAAACAATCCAGTTCAGAAACTTGATGAAGAATTCAATGAATTCTTAGCTGAGGAATCCAGTGGCTACCACCAGAGCATTACGTACAGAGTAGAGGAGAGTGACGCTGATGTACTGAATGATACTGTAGAGGGCCATGTACTTAAACACGCAGAAGGAAGTGATGAGAGCAGCTCGGCCCTCCCTGTTAAAGAAAACCCAGTCATTTTATCTCTCTACCAACAATAAAATTCCAAGTAACATTTTGTTATACAGACATAAAAATACAGCGTGAAACAAAAAGTATTTTCAGGCTGAAACTTGTGTAAATTATATTCAATTTCAAAGCAGAATATTGAAACTAGTCCACAGATCTGGCTTGTTGGACTGAATACTGAACGTGGGCAAGAAACATAAAAAGCACTTCAATTCCTATGCTCCAAAAGAAGAAATAAAAAATAAATTACACTATCATAATAAGTAGTATGGAATATATGTATAGTGAATATTACATCATAATAAGTCAAGAGATTACAAATAGTATGTGTGCTGACAGCAGTAGGATAATCTTGTGCGTTTCTGTGGTGAAAGCACAGCTACTATCGAGCTAATTTCTTGGAAGATTTCAAGCAAATTACTTGCAGGTTAGTAAGTTAGTCTTTATTTTTCATTATTACCATACCATGTTCACCACTTTTTGTGGCAAATAACAAGAAGGGAAGACGCACCTGATGAGGTTGGGGACACAGGAGATGTTGGGGGTCCTGGAGGTGAACGGAGAGGCTACTGAGGCTTCGAGCTCCGACAGACTGATGCCACCATGAGCCCTCTTCAAAGCCTGGCCAAAGAAACAAAAAGAAATATAAGGCATCAAGACTACATTTAGCGAACAATGATTGAAACCTGTTGTTGTCAAAGCAAGAATGACCTTTGAGGCGACTATACATACCCCACAGTCATTGGCTCCATCCCCACACATCGCCACAAAGTAGCTACAAGCAAATCATTATTAGGAGTGACTCAGTCCAATGCATGCTTTTCTTTTGTTTGTTTTACAGTTCTAATCAAACCAAGATTCTACTGCGGTTTATTATCGACTGGCAATAAGATGCATGTAATGTGATGGAACACAAGCTTATACAACTCGTCAAAGTCATTTTTCATGGCCATATCATGTGTTTGATTTAATCACTCACTCTACACCCTGAAGGGCCTCGATGAGCTGAGTTTTCTGATCTGGGGCCATTCTTGCAAACACTGTGCCACGCAGGACGAGCTACAGGGAAGAAAACACCATTATTGGAACGATCATCATGATTCTTAAGATGAGAAGAACATTAAGACCAACTGTCACATTCCTGTTCCAGCGTTGTCCACTCTCAGTCAGAGATATATACCTTTTGGAGCATGTCAGGGAAATGCTCTTCAATGATCGAAAATGATTTTCCATTCATAGCAAAGTGGTACAGCGGTTGGGTTTTGAGCTCATCCACGTTACAAACATCCTCCAGGCTGATGTTCACTTCCTGTACAGCAATATATGATGATGCAATACATAAGATACCATATTCCTCAAATTCTTAAATATTTTCCATAAATTACGGGTAAAACAAGGACTTCATAAATGACCATGAAGGTGTTTTGATAGACAACATAGCCTTCATACATCAATGTATTGATACAGGTCATCTGTTCATCTGCTGATTGATTGATAAGAGGACATGATAGGGAAATGGTGTTCCCTTTCACTCAATCTGGGCCTCAGGATGTTGTAACAGCAGCAAAGTGAAGTAAAACCACAGTAGGCCTCTGGTATATACATATTTCTCTCCATTGTGTCTTGTTTGTATGAAAGACTTTGTGTTACCTCCATTCGAGGCATCTTGCTTGGCTTGTCAGCATATCTCCATGTGATCTTGGCAGCTTGCCCATTATAGGGAGGTATAGCATCAGCAATGATGATTGTGTCTTCAGAAGGGATCATTCCACAGTCCCGGGCCACAGAGATTGCAGTCAGTATATTGTCTCCTGCAATATAAATTCAGGACGAAAGATTGTGTTTTATGATAATCAGCACCAACTAAAAGCAAAGGAATCATGTGGCTCAGTGTTATGATCGTAATAACAGTGAAGACTATTTAGTTGGGCAAGCTAAAATCTAAAACCACTAGGATAACAAAAAGGAGGGATCATAACACTTGGTATCCAGGAATGCATTAGAGAATATAAATTACTAACATGCGTATTTATAGTTCTTTACTACTCATTAGTAACACAAATATTATCAAGTTTTTCAATTCCCTGCGGGAAAAACTCCTTTAAAAATTGCCATAACAAAAAGGTCAAATCCAAGCAAGGAATTAAAATCTACTGGTTGATGTTGTATTTGTGTCAGTTACACTGAGCAGCCAAGTACATGTAGATAATATAGTATAACTGAGCAAATATTAAATTGATTAATACTCACTAAATGTCTGTATAATGGAAATACAAGAGCATCGACCAACATCGTGTATAATGTAAACTGCATTGTTGTCCATTTATAAATCTATATACAGTATGTCTTCATCGACTGTACTAACATCATCACTGGGCTCATTAGTTTAATTGTACATATACACATATTACATGATCTCACCAGTAACCATGACAGTGCGGATTTGTGCTCTATGGAGGTCATGCAGCACCGCTGAGGTTTCTGTCTTCAACTTGTTTTGCATGATGATCAGACCCAGGAGATCCATGTTTGCCTCGATGTTATCCCTGGATTGTAACAAAAAAAAAAAAATTAAAACATGGTGACTTCCATAAGTTTCATCCAACTATTTTCAGAAGTACATAAAATGTCAGCTTTATTAATTTGAATACAAAAAGAGAAAAACCACCACAAGGTTGTGAGTAAAAGTAAATTGACAGGTTAATGTTTACATCTGTCTGTCCAGACTCCTATGTGGTAAAAAACTCATTGGCTGCCAGCACTTTGTATCAATTGATCTCCTTCGGCATTCTTGCTCCAACGCTTCAGACATGGATGTTTTCTTTCTCTTCTGGGCCGATCGCAAGATGCTTCGCTCAGAGCAATGGTGTGCGCTTACATGCAGAAACCATGTTGCAATGTAAGCTGCCACAAGTTCTGATTTGCCATCCTCTGTTCTGTAACTGGATCAGTTGTCATGACGCAAAATTCCACAACTAGAAGCCTGATTTTTACTGACAAGCTCTGCCAGCTTGTCCCCCATCTCCCCACTGAAAAACATAATTGACATCTTTAGACATCAGTAGCTGCCAGTGAGGTAATGTGAGGCATTGGGTGTAGTTTCTTGCCTAAATGGTCTGATCACTATGCTGACATGAAAAACATGCGGCTTCCCCTTCAAGATTATTTTTAAAAAAGCTTACAGTTTCATCACATGACAAAATGACAACTAAATGGTGGATGACTGCTGGCCAATAAAGCAGATTCTGACTCAACAGAAAGTCACAATAACCCCGACCACAAAGTGAATCCGTTCATCCTTGAGTCAAATTGGATATATGAGCCAAATCTGAAGATTATCTCTCCCTTGTGTTTGTAAAAATAGAACATGTACAACTTTTAAATACAAAGTGTTAGTTCCCTAGACAGGTTTAAAATTAGCTCAAATTGACACTGACCTGTTGATATTTTGGACTTTGTGCCAGGTGAGTTTAGATTCAAGTCGACGATGAGCCATAGCAATTACTCTGAAACCCTGCTTGGTGTAGCCCTCCAAAACCTCTGCAAAGTTTTCTGGCACTAAAGCAGAAAGAGGGGTATTAAACAAAGTTGATGATGACAATTAAAGGAGTTCCTAGTCTTCAACCATTCTCTGCATTGTTGGATGCAATTATTTTCTGTGCTATTTAAGACCTTGGCACTTAAGACCACCGAGACAGCTCACCTGTCTCCCTCTTGCAGAGACTAGCCACCATCTCTGGTGCACCCTTCATATAGGCATCCATACGTTTCTCCCCCAACAAGCGAGCCACGACAGTCATCCTCTGGAGCGATGAGGAAAATGGAAACTGCCGCACAATACCTATTTCATAGGCTGACTGCATGTGCACATCCACATACAAACAAACAAACGCAAAGAGTCAGATCTGATCATTCATGTCAAAGGTAAAAAATTTAAAATGAATGAAAGTTTGGATAATGGTCATGAAAGGCTAATTACAAAAATCATGATGTAATACATTAATAATAAACAATACAGGGATCTAGAATTGCATAAATTTCCACTAATTGTGAAAGACATGAAAATTACATTAACAGAAGGCCACAAATTGTGCTAAAACTTTAAAATTTGGACTGCTTACTACGAAGGAAAAAGCATAATGACACAGAATATTTTCATACAAGAAACAATCTACTTACCGAGAGTTCATACAGTTCCTAGAATGAGAAAGAAACATAAGAGTCATAATAATTTTGTTACTTCTATGGTATGGTGGCATACCATAGTCTATAAAATCTAACACTGAAGCGCTAGTCTGGCATCAAAGAGATTCTTTTTAAAAATGGCCAAATATCGGAGACCACGGGCCACCTATTGTAGTAAAAAGATAAATCTGTGAGCCACCACTTGCTGTTCATACCATGTCTTGCTCTGGTGACGCTGCAGGCTCTGGGGGCAACAGCTGCTTTGGCGGGCGAAACACAGTGGGCATGATATGGTTATGAAGAGCTGTTTCCTCTTCTGTGGCCTCCTCCATGATCTGAGCAGATGAAGGAGGACAAGGGAATTTTGTTAATGCGACATCAGTATGAAAACAGAATATATACAATAACATTCTTTCTAATGGTGTCACGCATTAGTGGCTTAGGAATGAAATGGATTGCTCTCGGCTATTTTTCTCCATTCATCTGATGAGTGGCATGACTAATCTAATTCTCAGTGTTCCTCAACAACATCATTCTTTTGAGCAATACAGAACTCACCCAGCCAGTAGCCTCAAACATCTTGAGGTCCAGCGGGTCTCCAGACAGTTGGCCCTCTATTTTGGTCAGGGAGTGGCATGTGGCCATACAAGCAACAAACTGGGACTTGACAAGAGTTTCCTTGTAGGCATTTTCTTCTGACAGGTGAAAACTGGAGGAAAACCAGGAGGAGAAACATGTGTGTAGAACCCAAAGGTGTTTAAATCAATCCACTGGACTTCCAAGAAACTTTATTTAAGGAAGTCAAAATCCCTTCCTCCAGCTAATCAGCAAAGGAAAGTCAGCTGAGTAAAGTCTTAAGTAAGAAAAGGGCCTCAGATTTCTCAATTGTGTTTAGGATGCGGGTGAAATGCATTTAAACAGTGGTGGTAATACCACTTCAGTAAACTTGTAACAAACCAGCTTACCTGCCATTCTCAACTCGTTGGACTCCCCATAGGTCTAATCCATCCTCTGTCAGAGTACCAGTCTAAGAAGAAAGATTGATTTAATCAAGACAGAAACAGCCACAACTGTGTCCTACAAGGTAATATTCACATTTACATAAGTATTATCACATAAGTCAATGTCAATCATGTACGCTTTCACATCAGCAAAACCAATTGGGTCTCCTGCAAAGAAGCTACAACTTCTGTGCCTCTTCAACACAGAGTCACAGAACATTATCAGTTTCAAGATAAAAACAAAACTGATTCACTCACTCCTTCTGAGTGAGTGAATCAGATGAAGAGTTGTTTGTGCACAATGGTCCTGACCCTGACCCTGATGCTGACCCTGATGTCTGTAGTTACTTGTTGACATGTCAAGTTAGTGTTTTTATCATTAGACTAACCTTGTCAAAACAGACCAGGTTTATTTGTCCACAGATATTGATTCTCTGTGGACTGATGCAGAAAATTCCAAGGTGTTTGAGGCGGCGCTGGGCATACACTATTCCGGCTGTCAATGCAGCTGGCAGCGCTGGTGGAACCGTGATGGTGATGATGTCCAGGGACTCAATGATGATGGTTTTAGCTGGCACCTGGTGCAGGCAGAAGGGAAAAGTTCAGGACACTCTGGACTTTTTGATAGCCCCTTGTCATTGTTATCTTTGATCTCAAGCTATGCAACGACATCAACCATAATATTTCCCTTCCGGAAAGGGTTGCTGAAATTCAGATTAGAGTCAAATATGTGACAAAGCAAAGCCAACATTTCTGGGATTCTCCTTTGATTGCGTGAGCAAACAAAAAAAGTCAAAGCACGCTTAAAGAGTTTCGAATCCTCTTGGTTAGATGACAATCCTACAAATGGGTGTTAATGAAAAACATACAATTATTCATCAAGTATGTTTTGCAGCACACGCTGAATCTGAAACACGGTTATTACAAGGGCTTCAATATCAGTCAGTTAATATTAGGATAATTCAGGTGCAATATTGAGGAACTGTTTGATGACATGTCATTCAAAAGACCCCCAAATGCTTACTGTGCATTTAATATGAAACAATTGTGCTCACTGCAGGTAAAGATATCTGTCATATAGTTGTAAGTTTAGGCCACAGCGAGCAGGTAAAAATAAAAAAGAACTGTTCTGAGCAATTAAAACGTGCTACTATGTAAAAGACAATGCTAGATGGGGCGGCAGTGGCTCAGTGGTAAAGCGGGCGGTAGAGCGGGTCGTCCTATGATTTAAGATCGGCGGTTCGATTCCCGCTCCCGCCCCCCCAAAAATACCCGGAGGTGAGCTGACAGTGGGAGGTGTCAGCTCATCTCCGGAGCACTGCCGAGGCACCCTTGAGCAAGGTGCCGTCCCCTTTACAAATTGCTCATTTGAGGCACACCAAGAAGGAGCTGCCTGCCACTCTACCTCCCCTGCATGCCTACAGGCCCCTTTGTGTGTGTGTGTGATACAGGGGCCTGTATTCACAAATATATATGTATGCATGCGTTTGTAATCAGTAGCTAGAGTGTGCGTTCGTAATTTCCCTTCGGGGATCAAACCAGTATATAAAATTAAATTAAAAAAATTAGATTACCTCGTTCATAACACTGAAGGCAATGGAGTAGATAAAGCCAATTCCTGCCACCCCCACCAAACATAACAGGAAGAAGTAGGCATCGCGGTACAGCTTGAAGTCAGTGGGTTTTGGGTAAAGGATGGAACGCACCAGCTGTCCTTTGGCTGTGCTGAAACCTGGGGGAAGAGTTTATAAGAAAGTGTTTCAGTGTTTAATCCGTGACTCCTATTAAACTACGGATCTAAAAGCATATTTAAATGCAATTTAATCATACATACATACAACACAGGGAAAATAAAAAGGAAAAAAAACAGCAAGGATGACAGAATTTGGACTTGTTGACCACCTTACTGCACTGTGATGAAAAAAGTTCTCATATATATATATATATATATATATATATATATATATATATATATATGCAATGCATTTACACAGCATTCCAATAGTCACACTTCTTCATAAATTTGTCCAGACACACACTCCTACCTGTGCGCACCACCACAGCCTTGACCAGTTCATCTGTGTAGTAGCGTGTCTGGATGATGTGAGTGCCACAGAATAGTGTATGTCTTTTGTGCTCCTCTGTGCTGTAGACATCATCAGTCACCTCCAGCCTCTCCCCTGACACCGGGTTGGGTAGATTGGTCTTTGTCACAGGAACACTCTCACCTGATGGGAAGTAGAGATTTTATACCTGAAGATTTACAGTACGAACAAGCTGCTGTGTCTGTAGTTGGTGGTTATCTTCATCAACAAATATCAGCTATATCAGAAGTTCTCACCTGTAAGCATGCTCTCATTGACAATGCAGGTGCCGCTGACCAGCACGGCATCGCATGGCATGATGGTCCCATTGCTGGGGATGACTAACAGATCACCAGGCACTAGATCAGTAGACATTACCTCTTCGATATCTGCCAAGAACATGGGTTCAATGGAGTAGTGAGATGGTAAATGAGTTTATGAAAGATAAGACAGGTAGAAAAGGAGGTAAAAATACAAAAACAGAAATTAGTAAGTGTGGAGAAAGGTGTAAATGAGCTGACAGTAATGGATGGTTAATGTAGATAAGGTGTGAGAAAGGAGATATTTCGTGAGTGTTTTTCAGCCCAGCTCTCATTCGTCACATCGCTTTAGGCAGCAGAAAAGGCTACAGCAGAAACAGGAGCCAGTATAGCAGGTAAAGGCGTAAACTAAAATGTGTGCGCACAATCTTCAACAAATATTTGTCATTGATTCTGAGTTCAACTAATACGACACCTGGTGAGACTGTCAATTCGTCCGGTTCTAAGGTTCCAAGGAACTTTAAGTTATGTTGGCCCGTAGTGGCAAGCTCGCCCAGGGTTCAGCGGCTCAGGACCAACTCTCCATCTAAACTTCCAATTTCATTGCACAACTGTATAATGAAAATAAGAGCTTCTTTCTTTCTTCAATCACGTATTTTCAATGGGGACTTACCTGACTAAATACCACCACTATGTAATCACAATTTTACATGCATTACACACACACACACACACACACACACACACACACACACACACACACACACACACACACACACACACACACACACACACATTTTATTTAAATTAATTTAATCCCTAATCCTGTTTTTCATGCAGGACATCAAAATCATAGTACTGAAAGAAACCAACCATGTGCACCACAAAACTTTTACTAAAACACAAACATTTGACATACGTTAAACAAGACAGGTCTCACGCCAGTCTATGATTTAAAAATGGGACAAAACACCAGTGACCTGAAAACTAAACAATGGGTGCCAAACTTTTAAGATTGATTAAAAGCTAAAACCTTAGTCCGAGCCCTATCGCCTAGTCCGTCTGGTCTTACAGATCTTCATTTTCTATGCTGGGGGTCACTCTGGGCACGACGCCAGAGCCACACACAAAGACATACAACCACGCACACACACACTCACTCCTACGGGCAATTTGGGACCGGCCAATTAACCTGAAGTGCAAGAGGTGTGACAAAGTCGGAGAACCCGCAGAGAACCCACGCAGACATGGGGAGAGCAAGCAAATTCCGCACAGAGCGGGACTCGAACCTGGACCCGCCGTGTTGTGAGGGGACAGCGCTAACCACTGCGCCACCGTGCCATCTTAGAAATCTCTGAAACTAAATTCAGAGCTGGCTGATTTTGACACTGAATCTGCTGAACGCTGAAATATGGTGATGGTCGGTTTTGAATTGGAAAGCTGGAAACTGAACAGGCAGTTATACTGTAACTATTATTATACTGTTAAAATGAGTCAAGGCAGCGATCAGAGAAATAAATGAATGAATGAAAACAGCATAATGACACGTTGACTGACCATTGTTGGCTCGGCATACAGACACACGGACAATACTGTGAGCTGCCACCATGTCATGAAGCATGACGTATTGCTGGGGAAAAGGAACAAAGAACAGATTAAAACTATTCAGACAGCTGCTCATTCACCTGTAAAATCGTAAGGTTGAATCTGTTTGACTTTGTAGGCAGCAACCATCAAATGAGTCTTTTTGCCGTGATGAGAAGCTTGGATTAACATGAACATAGTCAATAGACCATGTGTAGAGTCTAATGCAACAGATTAATATTTCTGTGAGGAAAACCCAGACTGAGCTGTGATATAACACTTAACTTCACTGCAAGGCAGACAGACCATGTTTTCACTGGTAGTTATGCTTTTTTCCCATTTGCATTCCCAAGATTAAAAGAAAAAGTCAATGCCTCTGAAAAGTTGCTTCACTGAAATTTGGACTATGAACTATCCTTCATAAAAGCTCACAATTCTGATTATTTATTTGGATACAAAAGAAAACATCACAAAATATCTAAATGCTTTTATCTACCTAGACAGTAGCATTGAGGTGTCTTAGTACAAATGTCTTAACATGAAAGTAAAATGGGAAAAAATAATGTTTCAGTAAACCTGGATTAAACATACATTTAACATTACAGTCAAGTTGTGAGACAAAAAATTGCTGAACTTGCTAAATTTTCTGAAACTGTGTTAACATTTATGCAGCTCACCTTTTTAACTGTGTACAGAGAGGTAGCTATGGATATGACTGACATGATAACAATGGCCATAGCATAGTAGTAATACTCATCGACAGTCCACAGGATCACACTAAAGAGCTGGAAGATGTAGAAAGGGTTGAGAACCTGCAGGAGAGAGGAAGAGTGGGCATGAAGGTACAACTACAACTAAGGTGATCCATACCCAACCACGCCCCTAAAAATTATATGACAAGCCCATTTGTCTATAACTTATCATTACCTCGACCTGGATAACTGAGAACCTACGCAGACCCAAATGAAGTTTCGCTGAGTTAGTATTAGTCTTTTTTCACTCAAGATGTACAAATATAATTTTTAAAATTACATACACACAAGCCCGCTAGGTAATGAAACTATAGTTCTTCCAGTATGATCTTGTGTTAGTCTACAGACCGGTTCGTGCGGTATTCATTCCTAATCATCAATCCTCTTCTGATGATATGTCAGAAAATATTCCAGATATTTTTCTTTATCACGTCTGTGCGTAACTGAAAACAGCAACAAGTAGATGGAACTAAAATGTCATTGAATTTGGTCAGAAGCAGCATGGACTGTAACAGATCCTGTCATTGTTTACTTACTGTTAAGTATATTGATAACAAAATGATGTACAAAGATTCATCAAATAAATATTGTCTTTTCTGAGGCATTCCTTTTGGACACGAGACGCTGGATCAATATTATTGCAGTAACTTAACTGAACAACCAATATCTTGCTGCTCGACCAAATAATTGTTTTCTATCGTTTTTTCCTCACTTAAATTATTTAATGCTTGACATGGAATACAAAATTTTCAAAAATCTTGAAAATTTAAAACATTCCAAGGATATTCAACATACAGTCAATGAAGTCTTAAATTTCCTAAAAGACTGAATATCTTTTAGGAAGTTTAAGACTTCATTGACATGACATCTTTTATTCAAGGCTGCAGGCTGAGACTCACCTCTTTGATAAGCAGCTTGAAAATAGAAGGCACTTTCACTGAAATTTCATTCACTCCAAAGAACAGTTTCCTGAAAAAAGGTGAAGGAAATAATTTTGAGAAAAGGGTTGCAAACCAGACCTGCGTATCGGAAAACACAGACACCTATGTACTAATAAAGTGATTACATGGACGCTGTACTTCTTTTCAAACAATTTCAGGATAACTTAAGACCTTAACAACTGCAGCTCACATACACAACATTTTTACAACCTGTCTGTGGACCATCTACTTGTCTGGCTGTTTAAAGGTTTTGTGACATATTGTTAAAAACAGATGTTACCTGTACTCTTGCTGGTCCCTGGTCAGGCCTGCACTGTGCTCCGAGTGGAGGGTGGAGCAGCTGACCCGCAGGTCCTCCACACCACTGTGGAGGTCAAAGAAGAAAACATCACTCACAATATTATAGAACAGAGTCAAAATGTCATAATATTTACAGATGTTGTAAAAGTAAACACTTGGTTTGGTTAATTTATTTACACCTCACTATGAATGCATAAACAGGGAGATACAGACTCATTTATAATTCATACTAGTCTACCCTTATGGAAAGGGCAGACTAGTATGAAACTGTTTAATGAATTTTTTTACAGATAGAATGCTTACATTAAAACTTCAAAATTCTGCAACTCGTCGTTCCAGTAATATGTTGAGCTATGAAAGCAAAAATAGCGAATCTGAGGGGAACAGAACAGAAAAGAAACAAGTTGACTTCCAGGTTTATTTCAGATATGGCAGCATTATTTTTGTCCACACGCTTATTAATTGAAAAAAAAAAATCTAACTTTTGCTATGGTAAGACATCATGTAGTGAATATCATCAATGGCAGGAGAGAAAGGTGAATGGGTGTGTCTCTCTCAGTTTGAAACAGATTACAAGGGAAGCAATGTTTCCAAAAAAAAGGTCTAATACTGAATATAATTCACACAAAGAGAACATGGCTTCAACTAACTCTGGAAACCATTGCAGTTGCCAGTGTATTCATTGTTTCATGTCAGCAGCGGTGTGCTCAGGACATGTGTGCGATTACAGCAAACTGAAGCAACGGGGCGTACTTGTACTGGCTGGTAGTCAGCAAATCTTTTGATGAGCTCCTGAGCAGGGCCGTTGCTGGAGTGGTGGGGGTTATGTCCGTTGGCCATAGAGGAGGCAGGGGAGGAGAAGGGGGAGGTGGTCTGGGTTTCCAGGCTGTGGAATGGGTTTCTCCCTGGGGCCAGCATAATTTGCACTCTGGCCATGAACCATGTGCGGAACTCATCCTAGTCAGGCAAATGCAAAAAACACTAAACACTGATTGACAAAAATGATTAACACCACATAATCCTTTCATTTGTAAGAACACTGAACACTTAGATCTACCAAATCTATCAGTCATGGATCATTTCATAACAACAACTGTAACGGTAACCTACTGTGGAGCGCATCAACACCACTTCTGCATCGCGGGCTGTGGTACGAGTGCAGGTGAATTTGACACACCACTGTGGCATCCAGTAGAGCAGCAGCAGGAGGAAGCCCCCCGTACACAGCACTCCAAGACCCACCAGCACTAGCCGCCAAGGACAAAGACAGTAGCCCTGCAGCTCCTAAAAGGTAGAAGTAAGAAGGGCATATGGGCCTTAAGTTGAAATGCATGATTGTGACATTGACATGTATTGATAAAGAGTCATACCATCTCCTCATCTTCCCCTTTGTTGATAATCTTTAGGTCTTTTTTCTCCATGCTACAGGAAAGTTTGCCAAGGCCCTCCATTAGTCACTGCAAACACACAAGCAGAAAATAATGGTAAACAGCATGGAAAGCATTTGAGCTTCACAACAGCTCTACTAAACATTGGCTCCACAAGAGTAGGATCCGATACCCCAGGTGTGGTCACAAGATGCTTATGATTCAAAAGGGCATTGTATGGAAAATGATGTGTATGAGAAATTTACACATCTGTTTAGCCTTCATTATGCAACAATGTTAAATGGCCCAGAGATTAAATCCACCAACAACAGAAATGTTAGCTCAGTTATAAGGAAAAGCTGAGGATCTTGACAAAGTTTAAATTCTATCAAGCCCCCTCTGATTTTGAGCAGATAATTCTTGCATTTATTATGCCTTGGTTAGACTACCGCGGTTCCATTTATCTTGGTATCAATTAATCTATTAAGTTGTATATAGCTGATGCAGAATGCTACAGCACATCTTACGGGAAGAACATGAACATATCATGTACTGGGCCCCATCCTTGGATATATATGTCTTTCAAAATTGATTTTGTTTGATTGAAGATTTTACATTGTAAATCTGTAAATGAGCTGGTGCCTCAATATTTAACAGGTCTGATTAATATCCATGCTGCTGCATGAGCACTGAGATCAGCCAATTAGTTGTTTCTCTCTGTCCCAAAGACCAGGTGACCAAGATTATGGAGCAGCTGTTCTCTGGAATAACTGTGGCTCTGGAATAACTTTCCCTGGACCATCAGATCTGTTCAGTCCCTAGAGGTTCTTAGGTCCAGTCTGAAAATGTTTTTATTTTCGAAAGCTTGTAACTAACATTGGTAGAGAGTCTTAGGCAGTGTTACATTTCTTGCTTTTGTGTTTCTGTTCCTTTTATGTTAGTCAAGTATTTTATGTATGCTATTTTATTTCATTTACTTTGTAAAGCAAATAATTTTAACACTTTACAAATACAGTACAGTTTGAGTTGAAAAACTTTGGTCTTAGAAATAGTTTTATTTAATCATTAACAAAAGACTTGGCAGAACTTGGGGTAGATTTTATTGTTTGAAGTATCACTTATCTTCGTGTGGAGACAGTGGCCTATCATTGCTCCTACATAGTGGAAAATACTTTACCCTTTACCTACTTGCAAAGCTAGTGCCCTGACCTACTGTCATTGATCAAAGCACTAGCTTTGATCTATGGCCTTATTAACACTGGCCTTCTCCCTCATCTTTCTAGCTTATCCGTTTCCTGAGAATACAAACGTTGAAATTTGACCTTGACCTAGTTTTCTCAAGGTCAGACCAGAACGTATTGTCTGCAGGTGGGAGAAAGCTGTGATTGTCATCGTCCTCCGGGAGGAACGTCCCAGTCCTCTCTCCTGTTGTTCTAAGTTGTTCTACTCATTAACGTGTTGATCAACACACTTATGTGGTTATGTGTGGATTTTTTTTGAATACGCTGCTGTGTGGACGCTTATTTTTTTCTATGCAGTTTCAAAAAGACCAGGCTACATGTGGATGTAGCCTAAGTAACATACATCCAGTTTTCTCATCCAATATAGCCTCCACACAGAAAATTTCTCAGATTTTCTTTTCAGGAGACATGCTAAGAGCATCAAGTCCTCCCCGTTGGTCTTTCACTAGGCTCAAGAGTGAATTTGAAATGCAGTTGCCTGTGGGTGCTCAGGAGGCAGGGTGTCCTGTAGCCTCATAGATCAATGACTGGCTTATTGTGGTATTTTTCCACTAGGAGGCAACAGATCTACAAAATTACTCACACAACACAGAGTGAGTATAGGTTTCAAAACATATCTAGAAAAAATGTGTTCTTTCTTGTTAGAGCATCTCCTATATAAACGGAGATATATATGACTATATGACAGACTTGGCTCAGGACAAAGTCTGTCTGGCTGGAGGGACTATTTAACTGTTTTTAACAGGTTGAAGCTTGTGTCTCTTGCCAGAGGTTGTCAGGGCTGATGGCTTCAACCCTGGTAGTGGTTCACATGGGATGCTTGCACTTCAAAAGAGTAGAACGCTGGGTGGCTTTACATAGGATAGATCTGTGCCTCAATGGCTCTCACAGGATTAGGATCTGTGTTGCCTATACAGCACCACTAGTTCCTCGGAGAAGCATGTGCTTCCTGACTCAGTAAGTGCCTCTGGGGGATGTTTGGCATGGAAAAATGACTACAACCCTATTAGACATGTTTCTTCAACCCCCCATCCTCCCTGATACTGGATTGTTTAATTCCAGACAAACCCGCCTGGAAGAACGCATTTAGAGTTTCTGATAAGGTCATGCCATGGGTGTTCCCAATGTGACAGTCACTCATGCTACTATGGGAACAGGCATTACACAAGTAACCTAAAATTTTCATGTGGGTGCCTGATGCATAAAAAGACTCATAGAGGAGCAGAGTCAGGGCACGCTGTTTCATTAAATTGGGTTACTTCATATGGCTCTGTGGTGCACAGGTGCCGTGCCCGGAGTGTACCCTGTCTCAAGTCAACTGGGACAGGCGCCAGCAAACCCCGTGACAGTCGAAGAAGCAGGTACTGACGATGTATGTATGATAGTGAATATGATAGCTAGATAGATAGATAGATAGATAGATAGATAGATAGATAGATAGATAGATAGATAGATAGATAGATAGATAGATAGATAGATAGATAGATAGATAGATAGATAGATAGATAGATACTTTATTAATAGCGCAGGAAATTGCACAGGAAATTAGACACAATGTAGATAAAATGATTACTGAGATCTCATTTTGTCTATTAATTTACATGTTTATGTTAATATAACACACAATACTAAAGTGATACTTGAATCTCAAACAAAATCTTAAAAGGCTGGCTGAATTTTCAACTTTTCAAACATTTTTTAAACTAATCCGCTGGTCAATGCTTTGGTGCACCTTCAACTTGTAAAAAGCGTCAAGTTTATCTCAGCTTCAATGGTAAAGAAAACACAATCCCATAACACATATACAACACACTGGAGGAGGATATTCACTTCTTTCAACAGATCTACAAAGCTTTAGTGACTCCTTTAACATGGAGTCATTAAAGCTTTGTAGCTTTAATGCATTGGTTCTAGTTGCAATTGTCTACTGCAATCTCAACTAGAACCAATGCAGTCAGACTGCAACATCCCGCAACACCCCTTAATTCAAAATTTTACCCTGACCTATTTGCATAGGTCAAAGATCAAAGCTAGTGCTCTGATCTACTCAATGATCAGAGCACTCAATGGTCTTACCCACAGTGGCCTTCTCATTTTCACCCCCTTCGCCGCCCAAGTAATGTGCTTTTTGTTTTATCTTTGTATCTGCAACGGTTCTCAAGACATTTGGTGGATGGACGAACAAACAGACGGACGGACGAAGATAAAATTCACTCAATGGACAACAAGCCTAAATTCAATCTGTGAACTGGCATTAAAAAAACAATTCATATTCTGTAAAAAAAAGTACTTAAAATTCTACATCCTGTGAAACCCTGACAATGATGAAAAGATTTCAATAAATTATTAGAAATTATTATGTGTCCATTACTGGACTCAATTACAACCAAAATAATTGTAAATGTTGTTTTTGGTAGTTCTTAAAAGTCTACACACAAAAAGAAAAGAAAACCCACACAATTACTTGGAACAGTAAGAGGTTTCGACCACAGCTATCAACTACGGGGGCCTGTGTCAGGGAATAATGTCAACAGGACCACCCTCCAACGCTCACTAACCCTTATTGCTGCTCCTACACAGATTTTATCTGCCAACTACACCCGGTGTGATTTCTTTTTCTCTGGCATACAGTGGTATATTTTGCTTAGGGCCAAGCCCTTCCTAGAATTTTACAATGGCGGTTCCCTGGCTGGTGCTATGCAATGGTAAGATCACAACAGAATATTCACTCCCAAATCTGTACTATGGCTGGAAATGCTGGATGTGCTCTCATGCATTAGGCACACACTGACAAGTTTGTTTTTCAGTATGGGGAGTAGCAAATACAGCAGTCAAGAAACTGAAAGCCGAAAAACATTGAAAATATCAAGCTTGAGGTGTTAATGTAACTGACAATTATTTCATGGTTTGTAACATGTCGATAACAAAAGGTAACATCAGCAGACAAAAATAATTCCCAAAATTTAAAGAGGGCTAATTTTAAAAACTTGTTGAGAATCAAAATTTTTTAAACCTAAAATGATTTAAATATCAATGCATGATAGATCAACTTAGGTTGGAATCAATTTGAGGTGAAATTGATTAAGAACAAAGGCAGGTACATGGAAACAGTCACAATCTTTAATGTGTAATGATGGCATAACATAGTATATGTGAAAATCAGGAGTTGCGGTTTGGGTGACCAATCACTGCCATGTACGACGACAGTGGGGGAAATGGCACCTGGGTAAGAACAATTTGTTCAGGTTTGGCTTCTATTTGATTGATGGTCTCCTACCTTAAGAGCCAGGGAAAGAAGGCCCAATGCAGTTGCCCTCGCTGCAGTTAGCTTTCTTTCTCACCACAACAACCTGGAACCTGGGTGGGGGGAAAAAAAATTATTTGGACATTATGAACACAGCTTTGACAAAATGTAAGTCTATCCACTTAACAACTATCACAACTTAAAGATTAACTAGAATGGAAATTTCACCAAACAGTAACATATCACTGAAAGAACAAACAATGGTTAATGTGTACTGAGCTGCAGCAGAATTTGTCTAATCCACCATCCAAAAACAGACCATGGTGTTCACTGGTGTATACTGGAGAAGACCTTCAAATGAACTCAATATGACAAAGAGAATGCTGAATCTGAAAGACCAATGACTAGGAATTGATAAATTACTTCAAATAAAAATTCAGTGACTCAAGAAATCCAAGTTTCAACCAATACTCATTATTCACTTTACTCTAGCTGTCATATCGGTAACTTTTTCATCATCGTGAAATACGGCTGAGAAATCAGGTCTTTAACCATGAGCAATTTTTACAAAACCCAAAGGCACAAAAGTTATTGTTCAATACATTATGTGATTGATAATTCATAATCAATGGACTTCTGTTTTGGTAAGAATCCGATGAAATAATATGGATCACAATACACGATTTTCAATTCAATATAGGGTAAAACACATATTAACAAAAACCTGCAAGCATGAAACAATATTGTTTCATAAGTCTGCTGTTTCTCTTTGATGTTCTGATATTTATTTTTTCCTCTTGGCTCATTTGCCATTATGATAGAATGAAAGATTCAAATAGCTGGAGCTTTCCCACTCCTATTCAACAATGCTGAGTCATAAAAAAGTAAACACACAACACCGGTGTAAACACCAAGAACGCAGAAAGGATGACTTGCCATATTTACAGCATTGCAATTTATTGCAACAGGTGTAGCCCATGCATCATGGCATGTATTCTACCAATTGATCCTGTCCATCACACAGTCCTATCAAGCAAGTGGATGTGCTGTATATCTATAACCAAGGATGTTGATTATGCTACTGAGCCCCTAGGAAATTAATTACTCTCGAGTAGAAGGACGAGACATATTCACCTCTGGGCTTGCACTAGGAGGTAGTAAGCCAAGCCACTGTGGCTCGGTGTAAAAGAATTGAGTAAGCCACAAAAGCCACATTCTGTGTCCAAGACAGCGGCGCAGCACGCTGACGACCAACGCTTGTTGCAGGGGGTGTAGGGGGTATACCCCACCCACAGGGTGGGTACGGGGGGCCTCCCCAGGGAAATTTTTTACAAAAATACACTAAAGTCAACAGTTCAAGCTAAACTATCTTTATTTCTATCCTACTTTATGCAGGTATAAATGTGAGATTCAACTATTGAAAGCTTGCATTCATTATGTGAAGATACAAGTAAACATTGATTAATAGTTTGTATGACTAAGTTTTACTTGGACTAGAAGACATTTTAACTTTGACCACCACCAACACCATTGGTATGCCATAGTTCAGTTTTGTTTTGTTTTTAAATTCAGTAACAGGATTTTTCATTTCAATTTAAAAAGGAATGAAAAGTAGAAAATGAGGTGAATACACATTTACATACATCGCTGGTTATTCCTGCCGGTCATAGGGATTAAAGTCTCAGACTACAAAAAAAGTATTGATAATATCTTTCATTTACCTTCTGATTGGTCTGTCACCACTCCTATCCCCTCTCAGCATTCACCTTTTGTTTTTTAATTAGGATTTTAACAGAAACTCTACTATACAACACTGGATTCTTAATTTCTTTCGATCGATCGTCCTCGCCTTGTCACCAATTAGCTTGTAAAAATAGAATCTTTTGGTTTTTCATTGGACGAAAGGAGGTCATGACCAAAGTGCATATTTAATGATTGGGAGCATTCGGGTCACTTTGTGTGTTTCCGTCGGCATGCGCCGACGGAAATAGGGGGAGCTCCCGGGGAGCTGTTGGTCTGTCCGCTGGAGCGTCGGGTCTGTCGGGGGGCTGCTGGCTTCTGACGGGTCGTCGTTGGTCCAGCCAAGCGGCGGAAGACAAAGACGCATTTTGGTTTTGAAACGGTGTCAGAAGACGAGAAGGCGCAGAGAGTGTATAAGGTGTTTGAAAACGTGGCGCAGACATAAATGCACCAACGGAAAGAGCGGCGCTAGCGAGAGAAAAAGTTTGTTATCACTCGGGAATTTTCGCAAGTCCAAAAAAGTTGTACGTTTCAGCCTTTTTGTCCCTAAAAATAAGAACGTCACTGTGGCTACACAAGCTAAAAATCTTGTAGCCAATCTGGAATTTACTTCGCCTATGGCGATGTAGCAAATGGCTAGCACAACCCAGCGTCTTTCCTTTTCTATTCTGTTGCTCAACACACAGACAAAAAGGAACAAGTGAACAATGAACCATGACCTAATGACACAAGTTCATAATTCATGGAAGCATTTGGAGGAAAAAGTGTTTTGCTGTCATCTTGCTGTGAACTCTATGTGCTTTCTTTATCACTTCCTCTCCTACATGTGGGGTATAATAACTAAGCTTTGCTCACCATCATGACCCATTCAAGCTGTTCCTTTGGCCACTGGCCTGTACATCTGTGTCTACCTGCCCTTCCTCTTCTGTCTGAACAGCTAAAAACTCTCAAATAACAATTCCTTCTTATCAACTTGCTGAAAGAGAAACCCTATGATCAAATTCCATATTCATGCATAATAATTGGTGAAGCTACACTGTGAAAGGAAAAAAACCTCGGTGGAAACAAAATAAACTCAAGTGCAGACAAAGCTACAACTACTGGTGAAAACTGGCCCTCACCCTCTTGCAGTGCTACTAGTGCAAGATATGCTCTGGTCAGTCAGACAGATGCACTGATGACAACATTCCTGTATTGTTTTTTGATTGATGGGACAAAAAGCATATTGATAACTAATAATAACATTCAGCCATGTATAATATTCATCACAGATACATGGTCTGTATTTATTGAGATAACTTACAAAACTCACACTTCAGAACACCACCCACTGAGTTATCATTTAAGAGGATATAAAGGGGAGTTGAGAAAAACAAATATATATATATATATATATATATATATATATATATATATAGCAGCGCTCGCTATTTCCGTTAGGATATTTCCGCTAGCGAGCACCGCTATAAAAAATGAAAATACAAAAAATATTGTTTTTTTACAAGCTGATCCCGCGAATTGGTGTAAGACAAGGCGAGGACGATCGATCAAAAGAATCTAGTGTTTTATAGTAGAGTTTGTGTTAAAGTCCTCATTAATAAACAAATGGTGAATGCTGAGGGGGGGGGGAGTGGTGACAGACCGATCACAATGTAAATGAAAGATATTATCAATACTTTTTTAGTAGTCTGAGACTTTAATCCCTATGACCGGCAGGAATAACCAGCGATGTATGTAAATGTGTATTCACCTCACTTTCTACTTTTCATTCCTTTTTAAATTGAAATGAAAAATCATGTTATTGAATTAAAAAACAAACCAAACTATGGCATACCAATGGTGTTGGTGGTGGTCAAAGTTGGAATGTCTTCTAGTCTAAGTAAAACTTAGTCATACAAAATATTACTCAATGTTTACTTGTATCTTCACATAAAGAATGAAAGTTTTCAATTGTTGAATCTCACATTTATACCTGCATAAAGTAGGACAGAAATAAAGATAGTTCAGCTTGAACTGTTGACTTTAGTGTATTTTTGTAGGTAAACTGAACAGAAGATTTTGCCCTCAGAATGCAGGAAAACAACTCCATTTTCTAAAAAATTTCCTGGGGGAGGTCCCCCGGACCTCCCCACGCCCCCCCCCCCCGCGACGAGCGTTGGTCATCCGCCCGTGCGCCACTGTCTTGGACACAGAGTGTGGCTTTTTGTGGCTTGCTCAATTCTTTTACACTGAGCCACAGTGGCTTAGTCATACCAGCTCCTAGTGCAAGCCCAGGTTTGTATATAATACAGGCACAGATAAACCTGCCTAAATCAAATAATGATAAATACTTCTAAAGGTATGGTTACATCATACCAGTGACACGAGATGGATTAATGGTATTATCAGCAGCTGTGGTGCTGTCATCTTTTTGCAGATTTTTGAAGTGTGTAATAAGAACAAATGGCTATTTTGATATCTAATCTCTTGAGTTGCTCCATGATCATCATAAGTCGTTGCTTTGGCCAACAGCGTTTGACATGCCACAAAAATCCCAAATGTTCATCTTTGTAATGGAAATTTGTATTGTGTGTGTCCTGATTGACTCTTATCATGTCATTACTGAGAACACGCTTCAAAACCTCAATGCAACTCAATGTTTGTTTGAACACAGAGAGGTCACAGCAGGTCACAGCCTAACCATATGGGGAGCTGAGATGCTGTAAACCCAGTACCACTCACAAAGGAGAGCAGATAGAGAGGAGATGGAGACCTGTTTACCTTCCAAGGTGTAAGATGTTTTACGGTGCATGGAAGCCTCTAAATTGCATTCCCAGGAGTAGTGAAAACACAACTACATTCCAATGTGTAATAAAGATGTTTTGCGGTGCGTGAAAGCCTCCTACACTGCATTCTCGGGGGTGGTGATGTTTATCCTCAACTGGGGGTACCACCAAAGGGAGGGCTGCCTGCGAGCTGGAACTGGCCATTCCTGCTCGCATGCAGGCCTTGCTTCTTCAAAGGTATAAAAGGTGAGGAGTTTCATACTCCAGTAAGAGTCAGCTGCGGGTTACCTACAGACGCCCCTCCGGTTGAAGCTACTCTGCCTGGGTTGTGGGCTCTCCTTCCCTGTGTCAAGGTAAGCGGCGAAGCATATTTGGAATGCCACCATATATTGTCTTAGCTCAACCAAATATTTGTTTGTTTATTTCTATGCTCTGTGGGAATGAAACTACCCGTTTATGCTAGCATCATAAAATTGTTTCTGTGCTCTGTGGGGAATTAAACTACAAGTTTATTCTAGCATCATAGAATTGTTTCTGTGCTCTGTGGGGAATTAAACTACAAGTTTGTTCTAGCATCATAGAATTGTTTTTTTGCATTGCTATGCGCTGCGGGGACTAAACGACACATTTAGTCCAGCATCACAGAGGTCTTTTGACTTATTGTTTGTTTGTTTGTTTGTACTTATTGTTTCTTAGTATTTCTATGCTCTGCGTGTAATAAATCACACATTATATTCTAGCATCATAGGAGCCTCGTTGATCAATTGTGTGAGTTTTCTGTGTACCCACCTCCGTGGACCTGCATTGAAATATTTCACAAAACAATCTTCTATACATATCCTATGTAATGCAAACAAAATATTCTTGTATGTGGAATGAATTGGAAATATAATTAACGTATTTAAGGTCCAGCCACTGCAGTCTTCAAAAGTTCTCAGTAAAACTATGAAAATCAACCTTAAACCAAAGAGAAACCAAGCAGCTGCTCAGCAGTATCTCAGTCTTGGACTGGGGACCGGAAGCTGCCGGCTCAAGTCTCTGGTGGGCCAAAATATTTGGAACGACGAGGGAGAAGGCCGGTTTGAGTAAGACCGTAGATCAAAGCCATAGCTTTGATCTTTGACCTATGCAAATAGGTCAGGGCAAAATTTTTAGTTCAGGGGCGTCACGCGATGTTGCAGTCTGTGACTGACTAGCCCAGTCTGTTATTGTTGGAGGCAAACTGTTTGACTGACACAACCAAGATCTGTTTTTGGTTATACTGTTCAAGCCTACTACCTCAAACAGAACTCAGCTGCTGAGAGAACTTTTAACATGTCAAGATACTTCTCATGTCCAATATAACTACATTGGCAGTCCTTCCATCACATGCAGAAGCTCACCTGTGAATACTCGAGACACTGGTTGAAAAGCTTGTGAAATATAACCGTCTATCTTCTTATGAAAACTACAATGTCGCAATCTTCCAGTTTGGCTAAGAAGTCCAGCACTCATGCCAAAAGTACAATGTTCAAAGGTAAAAAAGGTAAAATCCATTGGGCCTTGTCTACAGGAATTTAGATTATAATGGAAGTTATAATCCCCTTTGAAAATAATTACCAATGAAAACTTGACTACAGGCAACAACCAGATTATTTTTAAAAAAGTAAACTCAGAGTTGCATATAACATAATGTATTAGAACACATGTATGAATTGGAAACACAAATGTGTATCTAAACACAAATGTGTTTCTAATACATATTTTATGTAGTATCAGATTCGTTGTAAATATTAATAGACGGAATTCCAACTGATGAAAAAGGCTAAATGGCAACGCTACGGCCTGGCAATGACTAAAAATCAGTAGCACAACAAAGCAGTCAGAGAGTGCAACATCCTGCAACACCCCTGAATTCAACATTTCACCCTGACCTACACATTTTTGTGACTTATTATCTTTTCCCACACTCTTATTGACTGTTTAAAGCACAGAACGTAGCGCACTTCCGAATGCCGTCAGCCAGTAGATTACACTTACGGTATTACGTGATTGCCTTTCAAAAATTGGCGATGAGTACAAAAGCTGAAATTTGACCTTGACCTTGTTCTTTCAAGGTCAAGATCTCATTTTCATCCTCTTTGCCGCCCCAGTAATGTGTTTTTTGTTTCATCTTTCTATCTGTGAAGATATTTGGTGGACGAACGGACACAGGGATGGACGGACGGTCAAACACACCAACACTGACAATTACGATACATCACCGCTTCGCGGGATGTAAGTATTTATACTTTTAACTTGCAATCAATGAATGATTATACAAGACTATTTTTTTATTTCGTTTTTTACAGCTGGAAAAGTTGTTTGATGATGTCTGTACAGTAAACATGCTTAACTATTAGACTGGGATAATCTTTGTAATGAAAAGGATTTTTTTCATCTTTGACAGAAAAATAATAAGTACTATTTCACTATTTATGCAAAAATCATAAACGTGTTATGACTCTAGCTTTTCATTTTTGGCCTACTAATGTAATTACGTAATTATTTTCAACTGGCAGTTAGTGCATTGTCTTAATGAACGTTTTAAAAGAAAAATGAGTAAACAGTGGAACTATTTGTTCTGACTAGCTCTGTACAGCTTGTACTTGTGCTACAGAGATAATTTGCTTATTTATATATTGAACTTGCAGTACATCAGGTCTGATGTGACACAAACACAGGTAGATTAATAGCAGCTGAAAGTCCAAATAAGTAATACATACATTAATGAAATGTAGCCAATGGCAATCAACATAATAACTCCAAGACCCTAAAATATCCAAATTTAAGTAAACCTTCACAATTTCATATAAAATAGCAACAAACATGAGTCAAAAGTTTTCACGAAGTAGGCTAGATGTGTTTTGAAAAACTGCTCAAGGTTTATAATTTATACAATGAATTCCTGTATGTATTTTAAGACACAAGGTTATTAGTTTATAACACATCTATCTTCAGCGATTAAGATTAGATAGGTATGACTATATTTTAGTAGTCAGCCTTGTAATGTTTATTACATGTTTCTTTCCCTGTGAAAAGAAAGCTGGAATGGTTTATGCACAAAAAAATATATAAAAAAAGGAATTGACATCCTTACAACGTTAAGGCATTAAGGGGAAAAAATATTGTAATAAAGACATTTATAATTATGAATAAATATGCTTAGTAGTTCATGACATAATGTTAACTAAATGAAAAGGGCAGAGCCGACTGGCCTGCACAAAACAAAAGCATGCTGTGAAGGAGGCTGATCATAAGATCTGACCAACACCTCCTGCCTTTGGCCTTTAATGAAGCTTAAAGAAAAAGTATTTTCGAAGGAAACCTAAACCATAAGCAAGGTATGTCTAACCAAATATTGAAATGTTTCAAGAGCCTGTAACGCAACATCTGAATCCTAAGTAACCTGTTAAACTTGTTATGAACAAGAAAAGCCCAGATTAATTGGACGTTAAGCTTTGTCTCAACTGGTCAAGAGCAAAACATTTATTGCCAAGTTTTTCACTGGCTAAAAGCTTTCGGCCAATGCTGACAACTTTATAGCTGAAACACAATGTCCCATCTTGATGGTTGTTTTTTAACAACACAGCGTTCCCCTCACTGCACAACGCAACCAAGTCAAGTCTTAGAATCACTGCAGAAAATGGATAGAATGACATAAACAAAGGTTGGAGAGCCACTGTGATCAAATTGTAAATCCTTGCACCCTTGCACTTTATCAATGACTGGCTTCTGGTATCTTTTTTGCTCCAAACAGGAGTACCAGAGCCATGAGCATAAATGTGGCTAAACATTTGCATAATGTACAGCAGAAGAATAAAAGTTCACCAACAAAAGCTTGTATTCACGGATATGCTTTACTTCATTTCGTTATAATATGATACTGCTACTGGCACACACGCTAGAATACACTTAAAAAAGCAACAAAAAAAGTTTCAACTAAATTATATACCGACTTCAAAAACACACCACTCTCCTGATTTATCATGAGAGGAGAGGGATTACTGCAAAACAGGGAAGACATTTCAAATGATTTTTATACTCACTGTGGAAAGGACAGTTGACAGATAAAGAACATTCAAATGGTTGCTTTTTCTAAACATTTAAGACTGTTCTTTCTTTTAAAACGTGTGACCGAAAACTATATCATGAAGAAACTCACTAAAATGGGAAGTGCCATAGTTTCTGTATCTCCCCTTGCCAGACAGGAGAGACCTCCATGAATTACCAATGTCAACCTTCTGAGTTATGTCAGTAAGCACACGTTCTGTTTCGGCTCAATGCAGGTTTCTCTTGTTACGCTATAAAAATATTATAAAATATGTAATATGATAAGATGCTCTCCAATACATTGACAGATTAGATAAATCATAAAAAAATGATTAAAATAACAGTGTTCAGTGTTAACAAGCTTCACTATAATGTAAGAACAAACGAAGAGTCAAGCACTATTGTAAGGAGTTATGTTACTGGGGAAATGTCTCCAGTGGCAGGTGTTTCAGGAGGAATGACGCCAAGTCAGCAGGCCAATTCTTAGATTCTTTCCCTTATTTTAATATCACTGACTGCAAAAAAAAATAAAAACAAAGCATGAACTCCATAATTCACGACGAACCCCACGAAATGAACCTAACATGCATACCTTATACGTCAATACTACTGTAAAAGTCTCAATGTAACGATCATGGTACAGATGTCTCAGCTGATTCAGGCAGAGATTACCTTTCGCTCTGTCATGTAAACAATTTCTTAACATGTTTCGTTCCAACAAGCCTGACGTAGCCGGCTAAGGGTTTCAACGTGAAAACGACAAGACGCTGATGTTTGCTAGTCTGCTAATGTTAGCAAAAGGCTCACAGCTAGCCAGCTAACTCGTACGTAGCGCTATAACCTCCACGTGCCGTCCACTGGCTCCACACACTAAAGAACCGACGCAGTCATTCAATATCAACATTGACCAGTTCTCCGTACAGGTATCGGCTAGCTAAAATTAGCTTTCGTACAGCTAAGACAGTAACTGACACATGGGTGATGATGACAGCGACGTGGGGCAAACTAAACGTATTACAGAGAAATACTCACCCAGAACCACCTGGACACTGTGAAGATCACCTTCGAGCCATGTTAAAGTGGGAGTAGCTGCTATCTGAAGGAAAACGTCGTTGAAAATGAAAATGGACTACGTTTAATAGACCAATGTTGTCGCAAGGTACAGGCAGAGCGTGCGGCTGTTCTGTTGACAGATCTGCGGGGCTGACTGAGTACTAAAGCAGAAGTGAACTGGCCCGAACTGGCTGTCTGACGGCAGGAAGTGGTATGCTGTGACGTCACAGGAGGAGGACCACGCAAGGTGAGCTTGATATTTTATTTAACTGCATTATGTTTATCGCGCGTCTGTTGTGTTTTTATCTAGTTACTGTGCAGCACTTTGGAAACCTTGTGTTTATTTTTAAATTTTTATTTAAATTGTGCTATATAAAAAGAGTGGATTGGAATGGAGTGATATAACGATATCTTTGCATCGTGGAGGTTGGGAATGGACTCCACTTTCCCATTGGAGCATGCCCCCTAAATTAGACTGAGCCCGAAAACCTCCTGTACTATTGCTTTATTGGTATGGGGGAAACTAATAGACGGCAGGGATAACTTAAATACATGTATGGAAGCAGAAATGTTTTAAAACACAAGAGAGAAAAAATCAGAACTGTTATGCAAAAGGTTAAAGAAGCCAGGGGGAAAAAAACTCTGTATATTATTTAAATGAAAGCAAACTTTTTGTTCAAACCAATCTAAAAGCAGTTCTTGTTGCACACTTGCTTAGTGCCCTTTTCTCCTCCCCAACTGGACAAATATATGAGGCAAAGGAACTAGCCTGCAGTCTCAAATCATCCAGCATCTTCCAGTCCTCTTCAGTGGAGCGGTCACTGACGCACGGGCCAAAAAAAACAGAAAGGCCATTTCCTGCTGGTGCTTCAGATGTACTAATCCGTGCTCTTCATCACCTCTGCAAACAGAATTCCACCTTTTTATATGGGACATGCAGTTTGTTTTCCTTTGACCCCGTCTGAGAAGGCCCAGACGTGGAGTAATGCTAGCTCAGCATTCGCCATGACATCATAGAGCATTAATGGAGTATTTTACCTTTTGTTGGTAGATTGGTTAAAAACCACAGATGAAAATCAGCAATGCCTGATTGTCTACATTCCTAAGATGGTTTACAACATAAATAAACTTGACCTAAAAAGTTCCTTCTCGTAGTGAAGGTGAAGATATATTGTAATATGAACTTCAGTAACACAGTCACCGTGCATTTAATGGTTAATCAAAATTTGGATTTCAGCTTTATGCACAACAGAAAACAGCTGAAAAAGATGTAATGTAAGAAAGTGACTGCATTAAGAATGATAAAAGTAGGTATTGTAGTTTACACACTTCAAGATATACATGTTAAAATTACATTAAACAATGTAGATGAAAGCATTTGGTTTTCCAAAGTTGTGCAGTAGAGCAGACAAAATGAGAAGACTTTGTTTTGTCCAGTATCTGTTCTGTAAACATTGGTCCATAGTACTAGACTTAAATAATTACAGTTGGAAGTAAGATCAAACTATAAGTCAAGAGCCAGGATACAAACACTTAAAAGTGCAATCACACAAAAATAACTTCTGCTGTAGGTGACATAAAGAATTTGGTCCCCTTAAGTGGAGGTACCAAATACCATCACAGTTTATTAAAAATTGCTGCTATTGAATGACAAATATAAATTGCATCGCAATCAAATTTTTCATGTTTTCAAGGTGTCGTGTTAGCATGATTTCAACAACTGCACTAACATGCGACTGTTTTATTCCACATAATTAGTCATTCATTTCAGACAGACATGTTGCTTGAGGAAATGTAACAGGGAGGAGCAAAATGTGCTTCATAACTTTGTTCTTATCTCCGTATTGTTTCTCATATCAGGTTCTAGGAAGTTCCCTCAGTTGTTCCAGCATCATCTAAAGCACGTAGAATTCAAATGGTCAGAGGTCAGAAGGATGACTGAGACGTCCAGAGAAGACCTGGACGTCCAGTCTGGCGCTTATCAACTCCAACGGGCCTTTTCCCAGTCCAGCCCTGATAACCTGGGTCGACCAGCGAAATACAGGATATGACCCAATAACCTTGCAAAGCAGCAGAGGAGTAGTAATCTTTTATTAGGGGTGGTCTTGTCCGTCAAATCTGGCTTGATGAATGCCATCCATCCATCCATCATCTACCGCTTATCTGGATCCGGGTTGTGGGGGCAACAGTCTCAGCAGGGATGTCCATACTTCCCTCTCCACAGACACGTCCTCCAGCTCCTCCTGGGGGAGCCCGAGGTGTTCCCAGGCCAGCCGAGAGACATAGTCCCTCCAGCTTGTCCTAGGTCTTCCTCAAGGTCCCTCCCGGTAGGACAGGAGCAGCGGCTCTACTCCGAGCTACTCCCTGGTGACTGAGGTCCTCACCCTATCTCTAAGGGTGTGGTCAGCCACTCTACAGAGGAAACTCATTTCAGCCACTTGTATCCGGGATCTTGTTCTTACGGTCATGACCCAAAGCTCATGACCATAGGTGAGAGTAGGAACGCAGATTGGCTGGTAAAACGAGAGCTTCGTCTTGCGACTCAGCTCCTTCTTCACCACGACAGACCTATACATCGACTGCATCACAGCAGAAGCTGCACCGATCCGTCTGTCAATCTCACTCTTCATTCTTCCCTCACTTGTGAACAAAACCCTAAGATACTTAAACTCCTCTTGGGGCAAAGACTCTCCACCAACCATAAGGGGGCACACCACCCTTTTCCAGTTGAGAACCATGGCCTCGGATTTAGAGGTGCTGATCCTCATCCCACTCGCGTCACACTCAGCTGCAAACCGTCCCAGTACACGCTGAAGGTCCAGGTTTGATGAGGCCAACAGGACAACATCGTCTGCAAAAAGCAGAGATGAAATCCTTTGGTCCCCAAACCGGAGTCCCTCCGGTTTCTTTTGTGATCCAGACTGGATCAAATTACCCATTTGTAATGGGAATTTCACCTGTGTGGATTTGAAGAGAATGGAGAGGCCTGTTCTCAGGCAACTCTGCTCAGTTAAGTTGTTTTGGTACATTCCCATGTGCAAGGTCACCTTATAAATATGTTTCCCTGCACTGCCTTCGCCGGTGCAGCGAGATCCTCCCCACGCTGCCTGAGAAACCCTGTCTTTCTCAGACAGTGTGGCGCGTTGTTTATTCCGGCGTATAAAAGTAGAGGGTTTCCGGCGCCTTGTTAGAGTCAGCTGCGGGTTGCATACGAACGCCCAGCACGGTTGATGCTACTCTACCTGCATTGTTGGGCTCTCCGATTCGTGTGTCAAGGTAAGAGACTGAGCACATTTGGAATGCTTTAGCTCAACCAAAGAATTTGTGGGTACTGTCCTATGCTCTGTGGAGGGAATGAACAACACATTTGTTCTAGCATCATAGGGGGTCCTGAGACTCAAAGTACATTACTATGCTCTGTGGGGAATGAAACTACAAGCTTACTCCAGCTGTTCTTTGTGGAGGATGTAGCTACCAGTTTATTCTAGCATCATAGTTGTCTATAATTTACTGTTTGCTGTTCATTATCTGCTGTTTACTGTTCATTATCTGCTGTTTACTGCTCTGCAGGAAATAAACCATTCATTTATTATAGCATCATAGCAGTTTTCTGCCTGATTTATTGTGTGAGTTTTTCTGTGTACCTACCTCCGGCGGACCTGCAAAATTTTTCACAAAACACCATTGTGATGGGATATCAAAACCCTTGCATGTTTAAAAAAAAAAAAAAAAGCTCTATCACAATGTTAATACTGAAGATTAGTCATCCAGAATCTGTCTATGACCAAATAGGCCTCAAAAGTTAATCAACTGTTCTTTAAGCGTTCTTTAACAGCTGTACAAAATTTCATCAAAATCCTTTGACAAAATTTCAATATATAAACAAACATTCGATCATATGAGCTTCTCCAACTCTTGTTTGCAGAGGTGTTTGTAAACCATTTGTAGAGCTACTTTATGAAGCTACTTTGTAACTTTATAAACACTGGCCAGTTGAAATGATGAGAATGATGCACTGTGTCACACTCCCTCAATCTGAACTGTAAAACAACACAGTACAAGAAAACAGATGTCAGGTCGTTGTGCACTTTTTTTCTTATCCTTCATTGCACCAGATGAGTGAGAGCAGCATTCCACAGTTATTTCTGCTTAGCTTACATAAGAGCGCTCACCCTCCTCTGTGCCAGACAGAACTTTCTGTAACAGTCCAGACATGGTGCAGGTGCAGATTTTGAAAGGTTGGGGGTGCATTGGCCAGCCTTTTACTGTTGCTTCCCTCCAAAGGGAATTTCCCTTGGCCAAAACCCACCGAAAAATACAAATATTTCAAAATATTATAACGGAGAATTGCAATGGATTATGATACTATATGTAATGTATTGTTTATCAAGTTAGTATTCCATAAAAAGTTACGTGGTGTCAGTTAGCAGAAGTAGTTTGCTCAAATTGCAAACAGGCATCAAGTACTAGTCTTTACTTCATATGACCTCATAATCTGGACCAAAGGAATATTTTTGTTTTTTCTTAGGTCCTGATTCCCATGCTAGCCAGCGCTGGTTATTTCTAATGTTAGAAAGAATTTGGACATTGAAGTAAATTACACTTTTTTTTAATGAAGACATGGGCAAGAGAATCAGATGGGTGTCAAGACTGAGAAAGACTTTAGACTTGATCTCTCTTTCTCACACACCTACGGAGACATGCACACACAAAAGAGACCATAAACATTTCCCGAAATAGCAGAGAGTAACATTGGCCCCCTATTGACAAGGCAACCATTTTCCGCTACTTCCTAAGCAGACTGGCCCAACCCAGAGCTTGTCTTTAATCAAAGATTCTTTACAGCAGAACAATTGGGCCACAAGGCAAATTGTCAAACAATTCCACCCTTCACTGTACCCCTCACCTCCACCTCAGTCAACCCAGTAAAGAACCAGAACTCAGCAGAAATGTACAAGAAACACACAGCACAATAGACAATTCAAGCTGCTGGCTGCAGTGAACGGCTCTGTTTATACAAGCAGCATTCTCCAAACTGTGTTAGTTTATCATTAACAATGATCATTTTGCAAAGCAGAAAAGAATACCTGAAGTTGTTTGCTAGCATTAGCATCTTTTTGTCAGTCTTCAGGTTGTTCTAAATATTTAGCAATTATACCAAAAAAAGTTTTTTTCATGTGACACTTTCACGCAAAAATTATTTTCTGTTGCTATGGGTTTCTCAAACAAACCAATTCTATCTAGATGGGCAGTCAGAGAGCACTCATTTCTGTCAAACCCAACTAGGTCCTCTTATTCTATCCATCCATCCATCCATCCATCCATCCATCTATCTTCCACCGCTTATCCGTAGTCGGGCCTCAGGGGCAGCAGCTTCAACAGGGAGCCCCAAACTTCCCTTTCCCCGGCCACATCCGCCAGCTCTGACTGCAGGATCCCAAGGCATTCCCAGGCCAGTGTTGAGATATAATCCCTCCACCTGGTCCCGGGTCTGCCTGGAGGTCTCCTATCAGCCCCAAAGTCTCCTCCCCAGGAACGCCTCCCTAGGGAGGCACCCCTGAGGCATCATGCCCAAACCACCTCAAATGACTCCTTTCCACGCGAAGGAGCCCCTCGCAAATAGCAGTGTTTCTCACCCTATCTCTAAGGGAGACTCTATCTGCCTGGGAAAGCCCATTTCCATCGCTTGTATCCGCGATCTTGTTCTTTAGGTCATGACCCAACGCTCATAACCATAGGTGAGAGTAGGAACGAAGATTGAACGGTAGAGAGCTTTGCCACTTGGCTTAGCTCCCTCTTTGTGGCAACAGTACGATAAAGCGACTGCAAAACTGCTCCTGCTGCCCCAATTCTCCGTCCAATCTCACGTTCCATTGTTCCTTCACTTGTGAACAAGACCCCAAGATACTTAAACTCCTTCACTTAATGAAGGACCTTGTTCCCCATGCACTCGGAGAAAGCTTTCCACCGGCTTCCTGCTAAGGACCATGGCCTCAGATTTGGAGATGCTGATCCTCATCCCTGCCGCTTCACACTCGGCTGCAAACCAGACCAGTGAGTGATGCAGGTCACAGGCCAATGATGTAAACAGGACCACATCATCTGCAAAAAGCAACCATGCAAGATTTAGTGTCTTGTTAAATCAAATAACATGGGATGATGGGAAATGTTGTTTTTTCTGTTTAAGATCAACCACAGCTGATGAAAATATGACTGACTCACACGGAGGGGGTTATTTTTTATAAAATTTGTTTGCATTATGTTGCATTATTTTCTCACTGCTAGAGTGTATTATTAAAAGTGCCTCATGTAACAAGTAAATGCATTGTTACCTTGAATGAAATTGGGGGGTTTCTTTGTGATTGTTTATTATTTGGAATGATCCATTTTACCTGATATATTTGTATAGAGACTACAGAATGAAGATTTGTAGTATATTGCAAAGCAATGATTTGTTACTATTACAGTATTAGGAATTTAGAGAATTATCGTTTGTTTTTGTTTTTTTCAGACTAGTCTGACCTGAACACTGAACATTTGTAAGATCCTGTCCTGTTCTGGACTCAACCAACTGAGAATGGATTAAGTTCAAGAGTAGGAGTTTTCACACAGCCAGATGAAGTTGTATGCTCGATCACATACAACACGCACACGTGGTACATTTTGAAAGTTCTTGGACTTCACCATGTTAACAGCACAAAGGAAATTCATGTGATTTGTTTTTTCCTGTTTGGTAAGCATTAACAAGCTGTAATTGTTTGTGCACGTACCATTTGCCTTTGTTTGTGATTGAATTACATCCTCCGTTGCTTGGTTTCTTCTACAAGCAAAGTAAGGGTGTTTCTCTTGTGGCTGTGAACATCAGAGCTTGGGAACAAAAAGCCTGTAATTTCACTCCCCCTGCAAATTCAACTGTAAACCACTCTCAAAAACTTCACTCATTTTGCTGTGTAGCTAATTTTAGACACAAAGAATGTAGAATGAAGCCGGATTCCACTTTAAGTCAAAACTTACTTCACACACATCAGTGTATTTTTACCCATGACTCTGCATGCACAGTACTACTACCCAATGTCACATGAGAGGGAAAGTTACTTGTTATAAGCCTACTAAGGAAATGTAATCTCTTAAATCCCAGAAGGAAGATATATTTCTGGAAGGTTTGGCTAAAATACAAACACAAAAATAATGTTGCTCTTTCAACACTGAAGACAGTCACTGTGATTCATTCGAGAAACTTCAATTCAACTTAGACTGTGGACATGTATCCCAAGCTTTCAACTCAGAATTTCTTTTTAAATTCCTCGGTTGAGAACGCTGATGGACTCTTTGTGTCAAAAGTACCATCTTGGGTGTGTTTTTGTAAGATAACATGATAAACTATCCTCTAGTGTGCCCTTTCATGCTTGTTGGTCTGTGCACTAGAAACTGTACCCTGAGCTTTTAAATTGCAGGGGTATCTTTATTATAAGACCTGAGTTGAATCATAAAACAATTTAACCTTATCCAGGGATCAACTTAAATGCCTCTCAACACAAATCTGTGAATGTGTTTTGAGGTCATCAGGGCACACAATCAGAGTTCTGTGATACTACTAAGCACCTGACCCTCAGATAAAACATTCTTTTAGTTAAAGCAGTTAATTTGATAATAACTTCACTGGTGAAATACACATTCACCAAGCACTAACATCTTTCACATCTTCGTGGCCTTCAGTGCTGTGTCATTCTGGGGAAAACGACACAGCACTGTCAACATGCTGTCACCACCTAGTGGCACTTTATCATACTCACAAATGTGAGGAGTGACTCATGACTACTGTATACAGCAATGAAAGGAGATATATTGATTCTGGAGTATTCATTTTGTAATAGGCTTGTTAATGTATTTATTTTCAGCACTTCTTTCTTATGAAAAAATGTCACAATAAATGCATCAGTGCATTAATACACATCCTTCATTCCTTTGTGTGAATTAATTTCCCTTCATTAGATTGATTCTCTTATTCAGATGACAATGAGACAGTCTGGCTGCTTTCAGAGGTTTTATTCATAATGCTAAAAGGCACCATTACTCTTTATACATGGTTAAATTGTCAAATTTAGCAAAGAAAGAATGTATTGTTTGAGTACCATTCAAATAAAACATGTTTCTGTGGCAACAACACAAAACAAATGTTGTTGAAGATTCTCAGTTATCCAGGTATGGTCTTGCTCTGTTGAATAAAGTCAACTGGACTTGCAGAAAAAGCTTTAAGACATTTCACCTCCCATCTTCAAGAAACTGAAGAAGCCTCTCGCATGTGACACTTTTTCTCCAAGTCCAGATGACTTTATTTGACAGGTACATTACATAAATAAGACGGGTATGAGTGAAAATCAGGTTCTGGCCTGGCCACGGGTGCACCACAGCTACTCTGAAGGTTCTGGATGATGTTATTACCTCCTTGGACTCCAAACAGATCTGCATTGCTGCCTTAATTGACTTACCCAAAGCCTTTGACTCTGTCATCCACTCCATCCTCCTGCAGAGGCTCACTAGTATTGGTCTGTCATCACACTCCTGCAACTGGTTCGCTAGCTACCTAAACAACAGACTTCAGCAAGTAAAGTCTGTAAATGTCCTGTCTGATCCTCTTACCATCAGGAAAGGGGTGCCTCAAGGTTCCATCCTGGGCCCAACGCTGTTCTCCATCTACATCAACAATGTAGCCAAGAATGCCGGCAATTCCAATTTTCACCTATATGCTGATGATACCATATTATACTCAGAGGGCTCTTCTCTTCACTCTGCAGCATCCACACTACAACTTAGTCTTACTTCTGTCGATCAGTACTTTCATGGCCTTCATCTTTCACTCAACACCAAGAAAACCAAATGCATTATTTTTGACCGGAAACATGATTCTACCACTGTCCCCCTAAAATCCTCTCTGCCGATGGCTCTGGACTGGAGTTTGTTACCAGCTATAAATACCTCGGTCTCTGGTTGGACTCATCCCTCTCCTTCACCACCCACATTAAGCACCTGCATTCAAAAGTCAAAGCTCGCCTGAGCTTCCTCTACCGGAATAAGGCCTCCTTCACCCGTTCAGCCAAACACATGCTCATGTAAATGACCATCCTGCCCATATTTGATTATGGTGACACCATCTATAGGATGGCTTCCAAATCTACTCTTAGCAAACTCGATACTCTCCACCGCTCTTTGTCATCCGTTTTGCCACAGGCGCTCCATTCAGAACTCACCACTGTGACCTGTACAACCTGGTAGACTGGACATCCCTCCACACCAGACGGCTCTACCACTGGTTTCACCTCATTTACAAATCCATACTTGGAAAAACACCTCCCTACCTCTCCTCCCTTCTACACCTCTCCCATCCTGCCCTCAATCTTAAGTCCAGTAAGCTCATCAAACTCTCCATCCCTAAAGCCCGTACTGTATTTGGTCGCAGTGCCTTTCAATTTGCTGCAGCTAATGATTGGAAAACTTTTCAAAACACCCTCAAACTCATTGTTCCCATATTACTCTGCTTTTATACAAAACCTGCACAAAATTGTAGTTGACAGCTGCACTTGTTGTCTCTCTCTTTCTCTATCTCGCTCTTTGTATTGTATTTATTTATATCTCCTGTATAATGTATAACTTTGTGTTTATTTCAGCCTTCCTCCCCACCCCCACACCTCTAAGCGCCTCTGCTCTTTGTTCAGGCTGCATTTGTAAATAAAAACCTGTTCTTAATTGCTTGCCTGGTTAAATAAAGGTTAAATAAAAAAATAAAAACTAATGACAATTTAACGGTTCAGTAAAGAACCAGAATACTGACATGAAAACATCCAATTTATTTCATAATTCATCTTCGTTATATTAACTGTATAGGACAAAATATGGGAATTTATTGGGTTCATGAAGACTTGTCTTTTGCTAATTTTCCACCTGAACATGAATAGAAATCACACCCTCAGGATGAGTGTTTCCAAAGACTGCAGAGATCTGCTGTACAGCTGGTGAACCAGTTGATGGAATGCAATTCCTTACAATGTTCTAACGGGAAAAGTGCATAAGACATTATGTTCCTTGGTTTTTTAATATCAAGACAGCTTGACCCTTCCATACTCACAGGATTATAGAGCCTGAATTCATCTACAGATTCAGCTCATTATTAAATCCTTTGCAGTCATGTGACTTGTACAGTGGGGTTTTTCCATTCCAGCTGAAACAATCTGTCATCAAAAGTGCTTTGATTTCAGATCACCCTCAGGCATCCAGATGTTTATTAAGACGGCGTAATTTTTCCTTCTTGTTCTTGTTTCCGTGTTTTTTCCAGGGCTTTCCCACCGCTTCTTCTGATCCAGCTCTTCCTGGGCCGACGGGTCCGCTGCCTGGTTTGTAGCCCATGATGGCCTGAACCCCCTTAGTGAGTGCCCGCACGTTCTCCTGAAGATAGAGATCCTGTCAGCATTCATTCAATTTCAACATTTTCCTACAAATACTGTATGATGAGAACAAATTCATCACACCTGATGGAAGAAATTCTTGTCCACTACATTTTCAATTCTCTTTATTTTATGTTTGTTGGTCATTGCAGGGACGTCGCAGCACTCGGATTCTCTGTCCTGGAACTTACTGTGCTGCGGCTGGAAGTCTTTCGGGTTAATATGTGGAGGAGGGTGGCAGTAAAGAAGCTTGCCCTGGAAGAAGTCAACATTGGTGTTTTCAGGACAGGTAGTTCTCAAGTTGCACAGCTGATTCATGAATACTGCGGCAGCAGTTGGCCAAAGACATAATAAAGTTATTTTTCTCTCATTGTACAATGAATGATTTCATAATATAAAACAAGTTCAAGGAACAGTGACAACATGCAGCTCATGGGTACCGAATTTTATAGCATGGTAGAGTTACCATGACACCAGGTTATGTTGTAAAACATGGACCATCCTCTCTGTTCTCACTTACGCTGACAAAATCCTTCAGGATGTACCGAGCCGATCTGGACTGATCAGGCTGACCGTGAGATGTCATGAAGCCTCTCATGTCTGCAATAGAAAAAAAAAAAAATCTATGTACCTATTACATAAGTCAAAATGCTTCATTATGAAGTGGAAAAAAATTACGTAGTACCTAGGCCCTTAGCTATTTCACAAACTGACACTAAAGATGGAGTTGGTGGATGTCTGTCATAGCTCATCTCTACAGATACATCCTTTGGTCTATTTATTTATTTTCTGGAGTAACACTCTAACAGTCAGGCGTTCTCACATCCATAAGCCATCAGGAGCTCCTCGGAGGTGGGATGCCTGTCAGGGTCTTCATCTTCTCGTGGTCGGATGATGTTGATCCCATACGTGCCTTCCAACACATACCGAGGGATCGTCTGACATACGTGGCAAATCTGTTAAGAACTAATATCAGCATCCAGGTAACTATTAGGAGAGGACCTGCTCTCTAGATGTAATTTCAGGTGATTATACACCTATAAAAAATGTAAATAGAATTTTCAAATTCTGCTAAAATATACCTTAAAATACTAAATGTTGTTTCAAGAATTAGGACCACATTTCCCATAACCTCTACTGGTTCCAGCTACAAATATTTTCTGCTTTTCCAGCTCTTGTTGAAAGTTATAATCCTGTTTTCTCCATCTTTTAATTAAAGTCCTACATGACTGAACATGACTGCATGTCTGGTGTACTATCAAATCTATTCAATGACATCTTTACAGCGTATCTTTTCCAAAACTAAAGCTGCTGCTGGATTCAATTGATGGTGTGAAGAAAATACACAAAGGATATCAGTGAGACTGCAGGTACATGATCCCTCATCTGATCGATGGGAAGGATTCCAGAGCAGATCATCTCAGCTTTGGTGGAAACAAAAGAAGGCATGACCAGACCTGGGCAGTCACAGAGGCACAGTCCTGGCTCCACATACAGAGTCTGTGATACATGTGAAGAAAAGGTAACATAAGCAATCACCCCAGGTTTTTCTCGTGATGGTCTTAGTGGTTTCAATTCATATTGAATGGTTTAAAGAGTACTCCCTTACCTGAAAGTGCTTAGTGTGTCCAGGTGTGGCTGAAACAGACACCTTCTTATTTCTCAGAATAGTGTTGATTGTCGAACTCTTTCCAACATTAGGATACCCGACCTAGTGGAGTCACACACGATAAAAGCAGCAATTAATTTCTTTATCAATCATAAAAATGAACTTGAATATTTTATGTGTAAGAACAGAAAGACCCGCTCTAGAAAAGCATTCTATGGATTTCAGTGGTCTTACTTTTCAAAGTACAGGCCAATCGAAACTAAACACGTAAACAAACAAAACAAACATTGAAAAAAGTATTTTCTGGGTAGACTGAATAATAGTAAATTGTTACACACCAGTCCCACTGTCAGCTGTCCTTCTTTACATCTGGGCCCAATGTGAGCAGCCTTAAACACATTCAGAAGCTCATCCTTATGCAGCAGATGGCTGGAGTTGTGGAAGAAAGACTTATTGGAGGAACCACTCATCCTTTCCTCTTCTTCACCATCTTCTGAGCAGGTGTGCCAGTCTTCATCTTCTTCTTCTTCTTCTATGGGTCCCGGCTGCTCATCCTCTATGCCATGCTCTTCATCTTCGGTTTTTACAACTTCCCCTCCATCTTCTCCCATTTGGGTCAAATCTTCATTGTCTGGCTCATTTTCCGAGTCACTGTCTTTAGAATCTGGATCCTCCAATTCCATGCCCTGGGAGACATTTTGCCTTTTTATACCGAGTTTAATACTAGAAGCAAATCTGCAAATTCTAAAGAGCAAAACTGTTCAAAATCACTATTCCAAAACAATATGAGATTGAATGTGACAGTATTCACGTCTCCCAATGATGTATGCTCTCCAAGGAATATATATTTTAACACTTGCTCAGGATTTCACCTCCTCACCTTTTCCTCTGCATCCAGTCTGTTGCTCTCAGCCAGAGCAGACCAGAAAACCACCCTCAGCCCTTGTTTCTGGAAGTACTTGGCCCACGCCAGTCTCTGCTTCCTGGTCAGCAGGTCTGCCTTATTCACCAACAGCATGTTGACCTTATGCTCTGACACTTCCTTTACATATGACTCCTGGGAGGACCAAAGAAAAGTCAAACAGAACATTCAATATTTCTGTCGATTATACTGTATGTGATATTAGTTTCTAATCTAATTAATTTTATTACCACAAAATTAATTACATTAGGTCCGAGGTTGAAAAAATTTCTATTGCAAAAATTAAGATACAAAACGAAGGAAGCAAAACTTTGTGAGACTACAATGAGTATAAAAGTTCACAAAGACATTTGAAACATGTAGATTTATTCTAGTACAGAGGGAAATATAATTAAAAAAATTAAATATGTAGTCACAGATTAGTTACGCCAAATTGTAGACATGCCTTCTCCACCAAATCAAATCTATCTGATGTACCTACCAGGTCAGGACATCTGAACAGCAAGGGATTCCTGGCATCGACAATTTGAATGAGGATGTCGCTATAGAAAATAACAGTTCTGTATTAAGGATTGCACAAGGTGGAATTGGAGACAGATGTGAGCAGAAATCTGGACACAGACGTTAATGGTTTTTACCTCCTCTCAATCACTCGCCACAGTTGTCTCCAGAATTCCAAGTTCCTTTCAAAGGGGGTTAAAATCAACTTTTGTTCCTCTTCCAGCCTTTAGAGAAAGCACTTGCAGTTAGATTGATGATGCTGATCATCAAACATTGATTAAATATTACAAATGCAACTCGATATGAAAGAAACAGACAACAAGAACAAAATAGAGACAAAATTCAGAGTAACACACTGTGCAAGCTCTCGTCTCCACTCCAAGAAGCTGTCCTTCTCTGCTTGCTGAAGTGCATCAGGACTGGTGCTTTCATCCCAGTGGGGGCTTGATATTGGGAAATTCCACAAAAAAAGAAAAACTGCGTAAAAATATTGCACAGTAATTTCATGAAATTATATTTGAGTTAAAGCTTTTCTATTCACCGTCGAGGAATTCTGAGAAAATGCTTGTTGTCTTCATGTAGTTTTGCCAGTCGGGTTCTCTCTTCAGCTGTTATTAAGCCTGCTCTAGCTTCAGCTGGCACAAACTTGATGTTGAGTTTCTCTAAAGTAAGAGACAGTCAGAAACAACAGTTGTATCAAAGGACAAAGACAAATAAGTATAAAGTCACATTTTTGACAACATTTTCATGCACTCTAGATGTACACATTTCAAGTTCCTTCAGAAAACAGGAAACATTATGCGTAATCATTTAAAAAGTGAGAATAAGTTCAAATGTGTCTCTTCCAATAATTGATTAATTTCGTGCCTAAAAATAGAGCAGACATGAAGTAGCTGCCTTCAGCGCAGCATGGTAACATACAATAAGAAAATATTTGTCCAGTAAACAGTGGGAATTTGATTGGAAAGCCAACAACTGACTGACCACATTTACAATGACGGGGACGACCCAGGACACGCTGGAGAGACTATGTCTCCCGGCTGGCCTGGGAACGCCTTGGGATTCTCCCGGAGGAGCTGGATGAAGTGGCTAGGGAGAGGGAAGTCTGGGCTTCCCTGCTTAAGCTGCTGCCCCCGCGACCCGACCCCGGATAAGCGGAAGAGAATGGATGGATGGATGGATGGACATTTACATAAAACCACTGTGTTAGAGAATAGTGTGTGCTGGATGATGAACATCTTGATATGTGTTTGACAAGGAGTACTGATAAACATATGCCACAACACACAAAAGAGACAGGTCAAATATTACATCCCGCTTCAAAGCGGTGATGTATTGTGATTGTCAGTGTTCGTCCGTCCGTTAGATAGTCCACCAAATATCTTCGCAACTGTTGCAGATAGAAAGATGAGACAAAAAGCACATTACTCGGGCGGCAAAGGGGATGAAAATGAGGTGATGACCTTGACCTTGAGAAAAACTAGGTCAAGGTCCAATTTCAACTTTTGTACACTCAAGAACCGGATAAGATAGAAAGACGAGGGAGAAGGCCAGTGGGAGTGACACCGTAGATCAAAGCAAGTACTTTGATCTACGAATGTAGTTCCGAGCACTAGCTTTGTTCTTTGACCTATTTAAGTAGGTCAGGGTAAAATTCTGAATCCGTCAGAGTTCAGAATTTTGTCATGGGATGTTGCAGTCTGTGACTGCCTTGGTTCTAGTTTTTCACCTGCAACAAACTCTGTTCCTGCCAATTCTGCAGTGGCCAGAAAGTCATCCATTGAACTCTGTTCTGTGACCGACTGCAGGTTCAACCGTCCCCAATCATAACCATCATTGAGCTCACTGGTATGAAGCTGAAATTAGACACAAAGAAATACCATTTCAAAAATATAATTTAACAGAAATGAAAGTACTGTAACATCGACGTTTATTAGAGCACGATTAAAATGAGCTTAACACTTAATATTAGTAACGTGCTGAGGATCAGTTAGAAAATAGACAACAGTGAACTCATCTTCAAAATATTATAAAAATCTATGTCAAACTTTTGTTTTTTGTCTCTTAATGTCCGTTATGAGCTTGCTGTCATGTCATACCCATGAGTCGCCCCTCTTGTTTCCCCGGCCTGCGTGGAGTTTATCTTTTATCAGAGCCCTGCCCAGTCCGCCTCCTGCCTTTTTCTTACCCATACTAACGTTATCTTTTTTTCAATTCACACAAAACATATGATATAATATATATTGGTAGGGTAACAAAAATGTTATCTGCATTAGCCACTGCTACCCATGTGCAAATTGTTGTTGTCGAAAGAACCGGAAGTGGCATAAACCAATCGAGTATCATATCCGGAGGATTGAACATCAACATTTAGAACGAATTTATTCGGAACAATGACTTCTATACAATTTGGTACCATTTCATCTATATTCAAAAACTATAATGAATATTCTGTCTCAAAGGCGCTGTATCTAACCCGTTCTATCTCTCTATTTAAGCACAAATAAAACATGCTTATGGTATAGTCCGCGGGTTGGTCCAGCTGTCAATAATGATCTGGCGAAAATGAGACCGTAATCATTAGTTCCTTTTAGCAATCTTGTCGTTGCTAAAAATTATAGTTTTATTTTATTGCTAAAATTTGTATTTTAGAAATGTGTTAATGTAGTTGCTAAAATATATAAATATATTTCAACAATAAGTTGAAATTCCTGCATTTAAGTTTAATGTAGCGTAACTAGTAACAATTTATAGTTAGTCACACACGGGCACTTCGAATATAAACCACAAGAGGGCAGCATGAACAAGCAGTACAGTATACCAGACTGCACACCGCTACTAACAATATTTAGACGTCGGCGGCTTTTTTAAGTTTTACAATTTATGTATTGTGTAATGTGACGCAATGTTAACTCACTCCGGCCACTACGGTTTGTGTATGTGTGTAGTTATTATTACATCCCACTTCAAATCGGTGATGTATTGTAATTGTAATTTTCAGTGTCCGTCCGTCCGTTAGTCCACTAAATATCTTTGCAACCATTGCAGATAGAAAGATGAAACAAAACATTACTCGGGCGGCAAAGGGGATGAAAATGAGATGATGGCATTGACCTTGAGAAAACTAGGTCAGAGTCAAATTTCAACTTTTGTACACTCAGGAACCGGATAATAGAAAGACGAGGGAAAGGCCAGTGTGAGCAAGACCATAGATCAAAGCCACTGCCTTGATCTATGAAAGTAGGTCCGAGCACTAGCTCCGATCTTTGACCTATGCAAATAGGTCAGGGTAAAAATTTTGAATTCAGGGGTGTCGTGGGATGTTGCAGTCTGTGACTGCATTGGTTCTTGTTATCATCATCATCGTCATCACCACCACCATCATCATCATAGTTATTATTATTATTATTATTATTATGAGTAGTAGTCGTATTTATTATGTTTTATTTTATTTCTAAAGTATGCCTGAATGCCTCGATGATCAGTGTACCACAAACCAACACGTCCTTTCTCGTTGCGGACCTCCCCCACAGCATATAAAATGGTCTCTCCCAGTATATAAACTGAGAAACTCGCCTTACAGCAGTTTATTCTAGCGTACAACTGAGAACGATGAGAACCAATCAAAATGGGCAAGAGGACAGTAGAGGATGAGCACTTGAAGGACAGAGTATCTGCGTTCTCTTCTCATAGAGTAGGTAAACTACCTGTCAGGGGAGTAAACGCCTCTGGAATTTAACAGAAACACAAAAGTGTAGTTTTTTTTTCTGCGTCTCTCAGTAGACTTTTACTGTTGATTTGAAACAGTAGTAAAATGCTGCCGTGGAAGAAGAATAAGTTTGACCTAATTGAGGAAGACAAGCAGTCCAAGCAGAAGGGCTATGCGGTGAGTCTCAACTACTCCGCGCTCACGTCCTTCGCCAAATCCTGCCCTGAGAGCGCAATCAACAGGGTAGGTAACATGTTCAAGTCCAAAAGGAAAAAGGTGAAGATCACCAGCGAGGACCCCACGTACACGGTGCTCTACCTGGGGAACGCCACTACTATCCAGTCCAAGGGAGACGGCTGCACGGACGTCGCGGTGAGCAAGATCTGGGGCAAAAGCGAAATGGGCAAGAACGGCACCAAGATGAGGCTGACCATCAGCTCGCAGGGCATCCGGATGGTGCATGTGGACGACAAGGCGAGGAGACCGGGACACTTGTACTTGCTTCACCGGATAACGTACTGCGTGGCCGACCCGAGACTACCCAAGGTTTTCGCCTGGATTTACCGGCACGAAATGAAACATAAAGCCGTGATGCTGCGGTGCCACGCGGTGCTGGTGTCCAAGCCGGAGAAGGCAAAAGCCATGGCGCTGCTGCTGTACCAAACTTCTGCCACGGCCTTGGCTGAGTTCAAAAGACTCAAACGGAGGGACGATGCGAGGCACCAGCAGCAACAGCTGATAGGGGAACAAACTATCCCGTTAGTCCCGCTCAGGAAGCTGCTGAACGGACAGTGTTACTACAAACCCCCGGTGGAGCGCAGCCGGAGCGCGCCCAAGCTGGGCTCCATCACTGAGGACTTGATCGGGGAGGAGGAAGAGGAGAAAGCAATGCACTTTGAGTGTGAGGACATTCTGGACACAAACGGTGATTGTGGAGCAAACGGAAAACAGGAGTTAACTCAGATTATTAATGATTTAGGAGAGATGAGCATAGGAAACGACGTGCAGACACTGAAGGCTGATCTCCGAGTCACCAGGCTTCTATCCGGAGAGAGCACAGGGAGTGAATCCTCCATCGAGAGCAACCAGGAGCCCCCTCTGCTCAGTAATGGGTTTCAGGAGGTCAAGGTGCAGGAAGTCTCCTGAATAATATTAGACATTTCTGAGCCTCTCTGACGCATTGTTTTGTTGTCTCCGCAAGAAACATTTCCTCTGTCGTCAAGTTAGTTGTTGGAGATTGTTTGTCAAATTTGTGCCTCGCATACTGTGATCCAGAAAAGGTCATCTATGGTTCTGGAACAATTTAACGTTAGAAAAACACTGACGACAAATGGAAAGACAAGAGTGTGTCCATTTGAGAGATGAGTAGTGGAAGCAGCAAAATCCTTTCTACACAAAACGCTAATTCCATCCCTTTAATTTAAGAGGATTTTGTTGTTGCCTCAATCCGGTTTAGCACATTATTTTTCTCTTAAAAGCTGAAAAAGATAATGGAAAACATTCTATTAATAAATTTGCCTCAGAAGTGGGTTTCAACAGGCATTCTCAGTTTTCCTGTCAGGGGTCTTTTGTAGCCTGTTCATTTATTTTATTTTGCACCATTGTAGAAATCATTCAAGTACCAATGCTGACCCCATGTACATGATGTTTGTTGGTATGTTGTCTGAAACATAAAAGTCATATCTTTGCTGTGCAAAAGAAAAACAAAAGATGTAAATAAAACATGTTTTAAGAGTACATATGTTATTTTTAAAGAATACAAAAGAATAAATGTTTGTTATGTGAACATCATAGAATTATCAATAAAAAAAAGAAAACGACATGATGCTTTTGACGTTCATTCTTAAATTACCACTGGAAAAACATGTTAGCTGTGTTTTTCACGTGCTTCCTTTTATGTGACTGGGGATTTACCTGTATCAAATCAAAGTGAGATATGCATTGCTCACTAATGGCAAAAAAGTGTTTCTCACCTGTGTCGTTTTATATAGATATTAGTGGAATGTGTTTTTTTGTTGTTGTTTCTTTTTCCTTTTGTCATATTTCTTAGAGAAAACAGGCTGTGGAGTCTATTGAGTTAAGGTCCTGAACACTCATTCATTGTTATTCGCCTCGGGGAGGTTGGCCACACAGAAGAACATCACCATGAGCAAAAGCAGTTAACATGTTACGTGGCTCTTTGATGACAAGGCAGCTGAAGCACCCAGGGTCTTTAAAGACCATGATTATTTTTATTAGGTGGTACATCTGCCCTCCTTCAAAGAGTATGCACAGGGTCAGAAACAGTAAAGTACAGACGTGTTCTCCTATGTTGCATTACATGTATAGAAATCTATATTTAAGTCATGAAGATGAAGAAAAACATTTCTTCTCATTTATTTCAATTACTGGACTCAGAACAGATGAGCTAATACTGCCAGTTCAACTGTCCAAAGCATGCAAGGACATCAGGCTAAAATGTCTGACACCTACAGCACCTGAGTTCTGAGATGTAAGTCTCTTGACAACGTACATTTTCATGCAAAGCAACATTTTCACACAGTGGTCATTTGGCTGAGACAGATGTGACATTATCAGATGGAACACACAGATATTAATACACTGATCAATGTCGGCCAATAATACCAAGCATCTGTCTTGCCAGAGCCGCTCCCTGAAGGCCAGACAGCACACCAAGATTCTCTTCCTAAGCCAAGTTTATTCCAGCAACATTGATGGTCTGGTACTCCACAATAACAAGGATGAGTAACAGATGCACAGCGTGAAAACAGGCATGCCGTTACCCAGAGGATGCTTATGTGGATGGAGATTGTTATCTGGACTGAAATGGTCACCCTAAGCCATGCTAAGGTATTTGCTGAAAACGACACACTCCTGCCATGGGTTAAGAGTGAAAACCAGACACACAGGGTTAATATATTTCAGCCAGCAGTTGGCGAGTGCTATAAAAAGCTTCTAAGCGGCTCATTATGAATTTATGTGCTTTCAGGAGGTGAGCACGCACGCTCATACGCATGCTCAAGTCCAAACCTGTTGTCGCTTTTTCGGCTTGTGAAATGGTAATTGTGCGAATAAGTTTCAACAGAAACAAGATGTAGAAAGTCACGCTAACACTGGAAAGACAGCGTGATATCATCAGCGTATGAACAGCTTGACGTAGTGTGTGGACAGCCACATAAACATATAGACTAGAGGCACATGCCATATATCTGGCATTCCTGCTTTTCACAACTGCATTTATCTGTGGATATTTCCCTGACCTTTGAGAATTTAGGCTGGAGACGATAGTCACCCACCCACCCCCCCGGCCTTTGCAAAAACAACAGCTGTCTTGGAATCCTTCAAGGCTACGTAGATACGAGCCACAAAAACAGCAAGTCCATCCATGTAATTAAAGATAAGGAAGTGTTTGCGCAGAACAATCTCATTTCACATGCAAGGAAATGGAGGATTCCTGTCTGATAAGAGATCGTTTAAAATAAAACAAGCTTTGTGATATTCACATGACACACTTTTCCCTTGGACAAATAATCAAGTGTTTATGTTACCTGCTGCCTTGTATGTGAGAGTCACAGTGAAAACAGTTTTAAAAAGCCGGCAAGAGAAGATTGTCAATCTAAAAAATCAAGGATGATGCTGCAGGGTTTTAGTGTTTGCTCACTTGTCTTAAAAGAACTGAAAAGTTATTCATTTTAATGATAATAATTTGTTAATAAAATGATGCCATGTGTTTTTTAAAGAAAACACAATGCCCATATCTACCACCACTCGTTGTTTGAAACCTTGAAGGAAGATGGGCCGGAATAGATCGCATTACGTATGTTTGTTTAATGGATTGAGGATTTTTTGGTTACTTTCTTTAATAGTGACAGATTATACAACATGTTGTTTTCTGCTGACAGGGCTAGCATGGCGTTCAGTAGAGCAAACCGCATCGGTCGCCTGATTCAATCAAAAAAGATGCAAAGTCAAACTAATAGCCCACTGACCATAAATTAAGTTCACTGTCAAAGTCAGAGACAACAAATGAACACAGATGAAATAAAACAGGCATCTCAGGAGGAACAATAGGTTGATAAAAAGAAAAACAAACTGAACCAACTAATCACACATGTTCATACCACAAAAACACAACAACCAGAACAACTGAAGAACCTCTTCTAAGTATGCCTGATACATTTTTCTTTCTTACATTTTCCCTCGTCCACCCATATCCAAACCACAATTGAATGGGGTCTATTCAGGTCCCAGATAAAGAATCGGCCATATTGATGTGGTTAGTGTCTGAATTTGTGCCATTTTGGTGCAGATCCAAATACAATTCTGGCTCCACCTCACTTAAATAGAAATATAAGTTTGCCCTGTGAATTACGGTTTCAGGACAAGGGATTTGATTTTGGATAAGAGGCGATGAATGTTGGCATTGACACAGGAATGTGCTCTAATTTAATATAAAAGATCTTTGAAAATATAAATACTTTTGAGACTCCAGCAAACATACAGTATATGTCTTTGCTGAATAGTTGACTTACTCTTTTCGGATTAAAAGATTTTGCTGACCCTTTTCTTTATGTAGAACACAGGTTTAAACGAACATTAATCATTCTCCTTGTACGTGCAACTTGCTTCTCTCTGCAGGGATGAAAACCATCACAGTAAATCACTCTATAATTCACTAAGAAACTAATATTTTAAGTATACACAAACATTAAAGAAAGAAAAATAGTGTACGTCAGACATGCACTCGTTGCCTGGTCTGAAACAGCAGCAGACTAGTTTCCGAATTAATGGCTAGTGGAACACAGCTGTGGGCCATCGCTGCACCACATCATTCAGTTGACACGTGGATTCAGTTTGAACCTTGCTAGAAACGTTGTTGGTCAATAATGCATGACAATGAGTGGGAAAACACTAGAGCCATTAGATCCTTGCCTGGATCTGATTACCGCAGTAACAGCAGTAAGATGACACAGGGATTGAATCACAGCAGACGGCTGGTAAATACTCTCGCCTGTGGAAACATAAACAAATCTCCAGGAACAGTTGCAGGGACAAACAAGTCCCAGCATGCCCTTGGATCACAATGACGCAGACTGCGCTAGAGAGGAGAAGGTGTGGTGTAGACAAGCACAATATAACACTAAAACTTGTAACATGGAAGTATAGAGTTTCAGTTCTCTTTTGCGGTCACTGTTTAGGATCATTTAATTTACAGCATGCAATAAGTTAGCGCTAAACCAACATGTTATACAATTGATATAAGCAAGCAATATTGTTCTATATGTGTCAACATGAAGCCTTTTCATAGATTACAACACACAAATATCTGATTTTCTTTTGCGCTACTCATGTTCTGTTGGCAAGTCTAACCCTAATGCCTCATGTGTGCAGTTACATGTAATTCTTACTTGTTCTATGACTCATTTCAGATCCTCTAAACTAATGGACAGATACTTCTAGAGGGCAGATACTTCAATGGGTAAAGACCAACGTGCAATCAATCATTACAGAGAAAATGTGTCCATAAAAATCAGCTGAGTCTGTAGAAGATAAAAACAAAAGTCTGTGAATTTAAACAGTTGCGCAGGATAGGTTATGTAATCCACAATCTTGTTGGAAAAATAACATTTTTGATAAAACAAAAGGAGATTGTGGCTGTTTTAGAAGACACAACATGTTTTTAGCTAAATGCTGACTTGACTGACGTTGAGAAGTAATGTGTAACTGCTTTGCCAGCTATGTTTATTTTGTTAGCGTGCGGTTCTTGAAATTTGGAACAAATAGAGCTGTAAAAATATTTTGTAACAACATCATTACTGGCATTCTTAATATGCATTGTTGCTGCTATGGTTAATCAGTTAATCACATGAATGAAAATGAGGAACATTAAATAAAGATTTTGGCCAATGTGGATGCAAGAGCAGTCGATAGCAACTATTGCTTGACCTTGTATCACCATTAGGATGAAGAGGTATTTAACAAGAAAAGAGAAAACCGACTTGTTATTGGCAATATATTAAAAGTCAGAACCACAGAGATTTATCATCTGGGAACTATCAACGTCCACACAAAATATAAGGACTCTGTATTAAAAATGAACTGTGGAATTTTAATCCATTTAGCTTCACACTTGAGGCTAAATGGAAATAGCAAAAAATGAAAAATGGAATAAAAAGTTTTGCAGGACTTAGTATTCCTCAGCAAGAACCATAGCCTCGGTTCACCCACACACCATTGCAGATACTTACAGAGTATTTCATCATTGTGCAATGAGCCATCATTCAACTTCAAACCAGAGTCCAGCCTACAGTTTCCCCAGTGAATCGTTCTTGCTGAGTGTCTCACATGTCACTTTTTAGTTGGTCTCCCTACAGTCTGCTGGTGTAATGAGCCATGCCAGTGTCTATGGCCTGAGCCCCACAGGAGAAATTTTAGATCTCACTGTGTCCCATTCAGCCATCGGTGCTCTTGCTTTCCACATGTTCAATGGAGAGCCATTGATTTCAGCAGTGTTATTTTTGTCTTTCATGAGGAGGAAATGGAATAATGACAGAGCAGAGAGAAAACCACTGGGTGATTCTCAGTCAAACCTGCTTTCTGAGTAAAATTCAGAATCCAAAATAGACGTTGTGAAGAATTTTGGTGTTTTAGACGAGATACTAATGAACACATTGTGCAGCGGTAGCCTCGGCTGTTATTGTTCAACAAAGTGAGAACAAGTTCTGTGAATCTTTGTTTAGTGTATAATGTGGCTTTACTTTCCACATGTGTACAAATATGAGGAAACTAAATCAAAACCAAAATCCACAATTTCATTGTTTCAAATCCAGACAGGAAACAGATGCAGCGTCCAACACCTTAAGTCTTGTGCTCGTCCCATAGGATGTACATGTTTCTGTGTGTGAATGTTTGTATGTGCTTTTATAAGCTGACAGGAAAGAATGATGCATTGAAGCAAATGTGAAGGAAACATTACGATAAAATCCACAGATTTGAAGAGCATAAACCAAAAAAGAGTAAATGTTTAAGCACTATAAAAAGTCTTCAGTTGTGTTGATCTGTCTTGGACCTCACTGTGGTTTTATGAATGGCTGTTATCTCCACAATAAACATTTTATCACCAGGGCGCTGGAGGTTTTGTGCTGAGAGTGTGTTTTAATGCTGATGTAGACCTTGAATCTCATTCACGAGGGTGCGCCACTTTTGAGCACAAGAGACTCAGACTCAGAGATTCCCCACAGCCACCAGTCAGATAAATCAAATATCAACTTTCCACTGACCCGTCACAGTGTTACTGATGGATCCTGTACAGCCTGATCACTGTATTCAGATCAAGTCTGGGCAGGGCATTGTTTACATGCTGCTGCCAAGTATTGACAGCTTGTTGCTGATGTGACAGGGGATCAGACATTCTGTTGTTTGGTGAATGCTTCATTTATTACTATTTTACCAGAATGTCAAATCAATATCCTTCAACCTGCTGCCCAGCTTAAAAGTATTCAATAAAAACCCCGATCAGTTATATGCAATCACCTTTAAACTTGTTTAAAATTGTTTTTTTCATCCATTTACATATTTTGGTACAGACTTCATGGCTCTCATGTTAATGGTGTCACAAAGGAACTGAAATGATGCTACTTTTGCTGCTCTTTACATTCAAAATACCTTTAAGTAGAAATATGGCATACAACTGAAAACAAAACAGAGAAAAGACATTTTTAATATTGGTCAGTAACAATTCATAAGGGGCCAGAGAGAAAAAGGTGAGGAGACCACTGAATGTAGACAACTAGAGCATGATAACATGCAACAGGAAGAAAAAAAAGCACAAAAATATGAAAGTATGGACTGATGACTCTGGATTGCAAAGCATTTCATGTTTTTGGTTTCTCCATCATAAAAAAACACACAATTTCTTATACTTAATATAGTTATGAATTGAAAACAATCAGTTGGCTTTATCTTGTATATTTAGTAGGAACACAAAGATAAACTCAGCCCCCACAGGAAGTTGTGGGTTCAAAGAGGGAGACATCTATTTTTGGCAATAATAGGTCAAATGTGTTGATCTGTTTCAGCAGTACGGACATTTTTGCACAGTTATGCAGAATGCATGAAGACTGGCTTTCCAACAGTTATTGTGAAAGCAACATGGCAACTTTCTGCAAGGACTGTCGAATGTAACAGTCATATAACAAACCATGTAGGATAAGGAAGGACAATTACTTTCCTTTAATAAGCTTGAAATGTACAGAAGATGTTGCTAGTGATATTTGTTGATGGCAAATGTTGATGAAAAAGATTTCTATGCATTTATATGCTGTTATTGTGTTTGTGTGTGTGTCTGGCCACGGCATATATGCATGGTTCCTCCACGTGAATCAAATGCACACCGTGACCAGTCCACTCATCACGCTCTCAAGCACATTTTAGGCAGCTATTCACTTCAGTCTGAAAAGTCATTGTGGTGCTGAAGCTGCAGCCAGACTATTTTTCAAATGATTGTTTGATCTCCTTTGCCTCATTGAATCCTTCTCACTCTGTTCTGTGCCCCAGGCCCTTTGCACACCTCTGAACCTTTGTTTGTCTGTCTTTCCTTACACCATACCAGCACTCCAGTGCTGCTGCATCATTTAACTCATCATCTTGTTTCAGAATTCTGCATTATTATAGCCCATAGTTTGATAGCAACGCAACACTTTTTCTGGGAGAAACTAGACTATGAATTTTAAGTACATCCTAAGGTGGCCTTTTATAGTGCTCCAGTCACATCAAGCAAGTTATGCAGGAGTGAATGCTGGTAGAAAAGGAAAGAGTTTTTTGTAGACACAATTTACTGTAACTGCAATTTGTCACATTTGTCTCCATTTTTTCTCCTAAACTAGATTAACGTCTCTCATTTCCTTGTTATTCTCACAAAAACTTGTACTATAGCAAACTTACACTATACTAAAACAGTCTACATCATTTCAACATTTCAAACAGTTTGTGCTCACAACTCAGTGTTGAATGATGGAAAATGCTACAGTTCCTAATACTAACTCTCACATGGGAAAGCATTATTGAATTTCATAGTATGTCAACTGAACTCCAAGTGAAAGAGCCCAAAGTTGCACGGCAAAGTCGGTGTTAAAAAAAACAAACTTGTAACAGCAATACAGCCATGGTTTGCAGCGTGACCCAGAAGGAGTACTTACAAAAAATGAACAATTCACTCAATAGTCATTCTGGAAATGATACAGACAATAAAAGATTTCATATTTATTTAATGAATCTACATTATATTCTCACATTTTTTTTCTCACATCAGGTGAGTTCAACTAGGTTTTCAGTCAAAAGCAGCCCTGTGGTGGATCATGCTACATTGGTGTTGTCAACATTTCCCAGCCATATGTGGCTGGCGCTGGGGGGTTTAGCCAGATGGCATTTCATCTCTTCCAAGCCTCTTAAAGCCTCTTAAGACACAGGCTACAAGCTGCAAGAAACTACAGAACAACCTTACCGGCCTTCCGCTGCCAGACTGTAATCTCACCCCCCCCACAATGCCGTCTCCATGGAATTAGCATGTCATCAGGTCTCATGAGCTACACACCACCTAGGAAACACACACACACGCACGCACACACGCACACACGCATGCACACACACACACACACACACACACACACACACACACACACACACACACACACACACACACACACACACACACACACACACACACACACACACACACACACAGACACACACACACACAGTCCTTGGCTGTTGCTATGCCCACATTGTTGCCTGGTTTACCTGGAGATGATCCTTGATGAAACAAGCTGGGACTTTATATTTGTGTTCATTGCTGACAAACATACGCCATATGCTTTCATTTACACCATATTGTGTCTTTATTTACTACAATTTCAGTTCAGCTTGGTTTGCTAATGAATATCAAATTAGTTAAAATGTTTTTCCTCATTTTATTCTCTTTCTTTCTGCTGCCAAAAACATAAAACACCTCGCTTCCTGTGGATTTCCCCTGACAAATAGCTACCATACAATGTGTGCATAGATCAGCATGCTTTCAACAGGTAGATGTTGCAAAATATTAAGCTGCAGATTTCTCTTTGTAGTCACCGATAAAAAGATTTATGACGTTCGAGAAACAACCTCAGTGGTTAATCAACAGAATACCTCCAAGTGCATCTCTGAGCTCAATCACAATGTGCATATTATCTGTGTGGAGGCCTTGTTTGGGGTCAAATATTCACATGAACATAGCACATCATGACCTAGTATCATGCAGCAGAATGTTCCTGATTGGCTTCACACCCTTAGGTAATTAAAAGCATATTTATGTGCTTGAAGACAAACACCACAAAAGCAAAATAGGTTTTCTAGCCAAGCCAGTATGATCACTATCACAGAAGAAGCTGAGAGAAGCCAAAGTTTTTTTCTTCTTCTGTGCTGCAGGAATGATTTTAGTCAAGTCAAAACAACATTGTTCAGCTGAAAGATGAAAATGTTCAAAAAACACAAATTTCCTCCGTACATCTTAATCCTGTGTGTTTGTGTGTGGGTGTATGCTCACACACGTATGTGAAAATATGTGAAAACAAACATACCGATGACATTCTTACAGTGACCTTTGACCTTGCTTTTAAAGCCATTTCTTGTTTTTGTGATTACCTCTGCAATGAGTCATGAGCAAGGTTTGCCCCTGAGAATCTGACAGAAATAGAATTAGCTTTAATCAGTCTCCATCTTCTGATTCACATTTCAGCCTCTGATGCAGCTCATCTGGCAGGCAATCCATTGCTGGTGAAACAATAGACCTGCCATCCTCTCCCAAAGCTGTTACGCCGTTGTGTGACACAGCTCCAGACTGACTGCCCTGTGGGTTATCAGCGCAGAAGAACCGCCTTCCTGTGGTGCCTCTTTGTGAACTCAGTGCTCAGAAAGGCCCCGTTTGGCCGCTCTGTCTACAAACATGAAACAATCATTTGTTTTGTGAAGGATTCCCCCGTCAAGACAAAGGCAATTGCTTTAAAATCCATTTAAAAAATGTGACACCGATGTAGACAAAACAAATATTGGAATGGAGGATGTGACTAAAGGCGGTAAAAACAATTATGAGGTCAATCGTAGAGTTGCCATTCACATGCTGTAGCTCAGCCATGCTTGTCTTTTTACATGTTTTTCTCCATTCTTTATCTATCCGCATCATTTTAACTTTCCCTGTCGTAATTTTTCTGATGTTTTTACTCCCAGTCTCTATATTGTTTTTATTCTCGCCCTCTTCTCCAATCCAAGTTTAGCGATTTACATCCGTTGTCTCAGATCCTGTGTACCAGGCCTTTTAGTGTAGTCACAACAAAAACAGGCTGTGTGTGTGTGTGTGTGTGTGTGTGTGTGTGTGTGTGTGTGTGTGTGTGTGTGTGTGTGTGTGTTCAAGTTTCCAACGGGACAACAAAGGGAGAGTGGCAGGTTTGAGAGAGCAAACCTTCGTCATTTCCTTACCATTTCCTTCTCTCCATTCTCCGGTCTCCTGCTGCAAACTGCCCCCTCTTTCCTTCACCTGGAAACACACACACACACACACACACACACACACACACACACACACACACACACACACACACACACACACACACACACACACACACACACACACACACACACACACACACACACACACACACACATACAAACACACAAACACACACACAATTGACACAACTTTCCTTAAACCAAAACAACAACCTTGTAGCAAAGATCCACTGAGAAACACAGATTAACAGATTATATAATTCTACATAAAGTCATGTTAACTGCTGATGTGTGTTCACAGTGCATGTGGGCTCTGATGTACATATGTGAACACTTACACAGTGGTTGTACAGCCAATTATATTGCTGCACTTTGTGAACATTTGAACACTATCTATCATTCCTCAGGAACAATCACTGGCTTCACAACATGACAAAAGCATAACAGCAATGCAAACTTTCAGATGTAGCAGGCTATTAAAATGGGAATTACTCAGTCTGAATGCGTTTCACTGCACTGCTAATGCAATAATATCTGAAATGGAACGGTTCCATTTAATATGAATAATGGCTCTCTGGTGGTGCGGGGGCCAGCCGAGAGAGAAGGTGCATCAGCTAAGTACCTTTAAACAATAAAAAACAACCCTTCTTCCAAGCTAACTTTGTGCTATTCTAATATGCATGTCACAGCTTCTGTTGCATGCGTGGGAAAAGAGAAAAGCGGTGGTCGGTGACATATGTACAGTTCTGCCTCACGGGAAAACTCAACGTTTGAGTCCATGTGACATCGAGTTTGCTAAGCCCACATACAACGTAGTGCCTGTCCGATGTGGAAATGTAAAGGAATTGCAATATGCTGGACTGGCTAGAGAGGATAAGCACATCGCTCTGTAATCTTTCAGCTTATGAAAATTAAATTGAAAGATACTATTGTTTGCTCTAATAAGCAAATTGTACTAACTCTGTCCAGTCAGGGTTCTTGTGATTAAATGCGATTGCACTGTGTGTGTACCTTTACTTTACAACCCAATAGCAAGGAATTGTATGCATGTGTTAATTGTAAACATGTACAATTTGCTTATTAGAGCAAACAATAGTATCTTTCAATTTAATTTTCATAAACTGAAAGATTACAGAGCAATGTGCTTATCCTCTCTAGCCAGTCCAGCTATTAACAACTGTAAAACAAACCAATTATAGACTTGTGGTTGTTGAACAAATTTACTTCTCTTGTACAGATTCAAAAGCACATGTCTCCAAAATCCATCAGTGAAATTCTGTTTTCTAACACCTGTCAATCAGACACTGCATTCATATGTAATCAGTGTAAATTAAGACATGTTCTCCTTTTGGCTTTTCCCTTCAGGGAAAAGCAAATCAGTTGCCTCCATCTAAATTAAGACATGTTTAGATAGAAATGTAAAACATCATGCACATTAATGAATTTTAAATGTTGCTATGGTAAGAATAGGGACTACTGTTGATGAAGAATGGGTTAAAATAAAATTTGGCTTTAGGCAGACAGGGAACAACTGATGGTATTTTGTGTCCTTTGGTGCTGTTAAAAAACTTAAAATGCCCAACATTGCATAGTCTTCAGCCAAAAGCTCAGTACACCACAACAGGTTTTGGTTGTGCTGAGACTAGCAACAACTGGGGCAAAAGAAATTGAGAGCAAGAGAAACTGGAATCCTCTGGTGTAACAAGGTGAGGCTGGTGGTTGAGGGAATGGGGCAGAGGTGGATTCCTCAGTCATGTTCCAATCCGTCACCAGAAGAGCCACGTGCCTCCATCCGTCAAACCAGCCTGCCTATCTCCACACAGTATTGTGCGTTGGAATGCACTGTTGCTTGAAACTTGCCTTTCACAAGGCTTTAGCATTCCTCCAATAGCTGCAGAGATGAAGAGATGAAAGAAAGAACAATGTGAAAGACCTTTTAAAAAGAGGGTAGAGAGAGAAAGACAGAGAGAGAGAGACAGAGAGAGAGAGAGAGAGAGAGAGAGAGACACACACACACACAGAGAGAGAGAGAGAGAGAGAGAGAGAGAGAGAGAGAGAGAGAGAGAGAGAGAGAGAGAGACTGCTTCAAAGAAATATGTAAACATCATATTTTCCTCCAGTCTGTCTCTGTTTCCTCCTATTTTTTAACCTCTGTTGTTGCTGTTTTTCTGTTGTGCAGGAAGTGTCTGTTTATCATTAATTGGTAAAGGTTGCAGAACTGAAAGTACAGATATAAAGTGAGTATACAGTTATACACTCAGTATATTATATTTATTAATATTATTTTGCCCTCATGGTGCCTGGAGTTCCGTTTCTTTTCTTTTTGGTATTGAAAAACAAATTACATTTGAGTCACATTGCAGCAGCTTTTCTTTCCAGAAATAATATAAGGTTCACTCTGAGCCTCACTGTGATCCCATCATCTGCATGGCTGCACAAACTCAAGGACATAATGTTAAAAAATGTAAAATGTCAATCTATTGTATTTGAGTCCTGTGGACATTAGTGTGTAGGTTAAATATGCCAATGTTGAACAGTTGTTGCTCATAAGCCTGTTGCTACGCTGCTGCAAAAATGCATGCTTACATCTGCACCAGACAAGCAGCCGACAAGAGGCTTTAAAAACTAATGAATGAAATGGGTTTGTATAATCCTGTCCCTATATAATCTGTATAATTGCTAGCCTAAGAGGATTCCGTTGGAGATCATTACTGTATTTCTTCTCAAACCATTTTTAATGATGTGGTTGATCATTAGAATGAATAAGCAAAGTCTGAAAAGGAAATAACCGACTACATTTGAAGAGATAAATAGACACTCTGCATAACAAATTAAATCTGTAACACTAGTGTTTATTTGAAAAAGGTTGTGGTTTATCAACAGAAGCCTGACTTACAGATATTTCCCCAGCCAACATCATTGGAGTGGTGCAGCAGTCACATGCTCAGGGCTGATCGGTCAGGCGAAACACATCCTAATACACACAGCAAGACTTTGACTTTAGGATTCGTCTTTTTATTTGGTAAATTTGTCATATTGTTTTCCTCCTCCAAATTTTAAAAAGAAAGGGACAGTCAGATAGAGAGTCAATGATGAATAAAATGAGAACAAATAAAAGGTGAAAGTGAGAAATACTTCTGCGAAGTGTTCCATAAGCATTAATGTAGTTAAAAATCTGCAGCAGCAGTAACGACAACTTGTTGGAATGAAAGCAGACATGACTGTGTCTTCCTCCGAGAATGAAGGGCTCTGATGTCATCGCTGCTTCGGTGTCACTTATCACAACTTCGGTATGTGAAGAATGGTTTGGCAATTACACGACAGTCCTGCTTGTTTGCAGACATGTTTTTATGATTCACTCTGTGTATCAGCCTGCATTTGGTTTCTTAATCTGTTTGCTTGTACTGCTGAACAAATCCACTTATTATTCATAATGAAGAAAGTTGATTTAAAGTTGAATTTAAAGGATTTATTATTTTTACATGAAATACAGTTAAATTGATAACGACCCTTTTTGTGGACAATAATAAAAACTTGATATTCACATTTCTAACTGCTCGTTTTCTTGCAAGTGTGCAGAAGACACATGTTTACAGACAGAAAAAATGTACGTGTTTGCTTAGTATGCATCAGTCACTTGCTTCTCTTCACCACTGCTCATTGTTGTTTCCTGAATAACAGAACTTCTCTTATCTGCTGGATTGAAAACAAGGGTTTACAGCGTTTGCATAGCAAGAGCCAGATTTCAGTGCCCAGAAAAACATGAAGCTGACTCTGCCCAATGCAGAAGCACACGGTTAAAAATAGATACTTAACCCCAACACGGGACTTTGAAGCAGCCTGCCGCTGAGCTTCTGCCTGTTTAGCTGCTGCGTGGGAATGGAAGAGGGGACTGTGGTTAAATGAGCTTTATTGAGATTGTGTTGTTGTGCCAGAGATCCTATTTGTGCTTTCTCTTTTGTGCCTGTACTTGCATGGGGTGGGGCAGCAATTAGCGTGGGGTCATTCATTCATTCATTCATTCATTCATTCATTCATTCATTCATTCATTCATTCATTCATTCATTCATTCATTCATTCATTCATTCATTCATTCATTCATTCATTCATCTTCTTATCAACATCTTCTGCTTTTGTGAGTCACAGAGGGACTTAACGAGTGAAATGTGGGGGACACTTCAGGCACCATGCCGGTGCACTGCGGGGAATCCCTTATAATCTTTGATCATTGCTCCAGGTACTAAAACACCTGGGCAGCCCCGCCCAACTGCAGGTAGGTGGGATACTCAGCAGGATAATTGCCATCCTGAGTTCTGCGATACACCCGCACAGGATTTAAAATGGAGGTAGAAAGGTAGCAATTTTTACGTTTTAGAGATTGAACAGAGCAGGATTAATGATTGTGACAGCAACAGAACAACACTGTAGTAGTACCATAACAATTCAATAATAAATGTACAGTAATCCTGTAACTATGGTAACGTTTAGATTGCAACAGTTTGGGGAAGGATAAAAATCGACATTTTTTTCTCTATTCAATAGGAAACGCTTTAGTAGGTTATGCTTGACAGTAAGTACTTTCAGCATACACACACAGGAGGTGTGACTGATGAAGTGCATAGGCCTCATCGCAGAAGGCAGCAGAACAGAATGTTGCACTGAAATATTTTGCTGGAATCAGTGTCCTGTGCCTTTTAACCCACGACAACAAGTTTTAGCCACGTCCAGAAACAGTTACAAGGTTTTTGCTTTTTCAGTTTTCAGCGTCTGTTATGGACTACAAAAATAGTGCGTCATCTGGCTCAGTGGTGTTGGTGTGAGTTTCATGTACGGACACCTATTCCCACGCATGACAGCAATTGTCTTGTCTATAGCCTCTTATCCACTTTAAAGTTCAAAGTCAACTTTATTGTCAAATGCACCATATATGTATGACATGCAGCACAAATGAAATTGCAGTCCTCTCAGACCCACGTGCACCAGACAGTACAACACAGGTAGTACAACAGGCAGTACAACACAGGCAGTACAACACAAAGTATATTACGAAACACAAAAGACGGTAAACATCACTATACACTTTGTAATCCCGTAAGGGGAAGTGACATGTGCGCAGTCCCTGAGTTGACAGGGGGAGAGAGAGATAGAGGTTGTCAGGTGCTTGGGGGAGGGGTAGAGTTTAAGGCTATGGCAGGGGGCAGAGCAGGGAAGGAGTTGAGCCTACTGACCGCCTGGTGAAAGAAACTGTCCTTGAGCCTGCTGGTTTTGGCCAACATTAAGGACAAGCAACCATACACACTCACACTCAATTATATGGACAATTTGAAATGACCAGTTCACCTAAGGTGCTTGTTTTTGGAGATGGGAAGAAGCTGGAGAACCCAGGGAAAACCAATGCAGACACGGGGAGAACATACAAACTCTGGGGATTAATAAAGTATCTTGAATCTCTAGTATTACACACTGTAATGTTTATTGAAAATTTCCCAGAGTAATAATTCCACACTTTTTTCATACAGGACTATGTCGAAAAGAAAATCGAGCAATATTTCTATTTTTATCTATCCATCCATTCATTCATCCATCAATCCGTCCGTCCATCCATCCATCCATCCATCCATCCATCCATCCATCCATCCATCCATCCATCCATCCATCCATCCATCCATCCATCCATCCATTTTAGCTTATCAGCATTTGTGGTAACTGGCAAAACAGAGTATTCCAAACATCCTTTAAGTAGAAAATAAGAAGAATTCCACTGTCATACCAGGCTACTACCTTAAGTTTACCTTATCTTAACTTATCTAAGCTAATATTGGAATAAGGAGCAGAAACAGGAGCTAATAGCTAGCCTGTCCCTTGTCCTGATGCAGTAGGTTCCAGTGGCCACCAGAGATCTTAGGACTTTGGCCAACATGGCTGTTTCCTGTCTTTGTGCTAGGCTGTGACCTCTGCTCACAGTTTAGCACAAAGACTTGTCTATTCTTTTTTTTATCCATTCTTCAAGCACAACTGGATCTGTACAGCAATAAACCATCTGAGAAATTTTGGGCTCAGTTCAAACAGCAAGGCACATGATCTCAAGTGCATGGTACTTCAGAGCTTCAGAGCAAAGCATTATTATTATTGAATTAACTGCAAACACTGGATAAAAAGGACATTTCAGAGTGCAAACTAAATAATTCTAAATTTGTGGTGGGAAATGGTATGACACTGTTAAGCTGTGTTTGTCTCTTATGTGTGTTGTCAGTCTGAACTGCAGCCCTCTTAACTTCACACCATGTTCCATTGTTAAAGTTGAAGGCCCCCCTTCACAGAGGACCAAAATAGCAATGGTAACATTGTAAACAGGAAACGAGACAGAGATTTCCACTATGTGTTTCCAGCAGGCAAGTGTGTGTGTGTGTCTGACTTCCTCCACCCTGCCACCTTTGTCTCAATCTTTGCCTCAGTTCATTCATCATCTCTCACCTTCTTGCTGCACTCACTCAGTATAAATAAAGGAGCCCCTGAAGACGATTTGTTTGTGTTTGTGTTGACCTAAATCCCCTCCACGGAATCAGCTGAGGTCACGTGCAATCAAGACGGCACCATCAGCTGGAGGTGGCGCCGTACTCCTCAGGAATTTTTAAAAATAGACTTTTCATTTGCACATTGTTCTGTGCAGACTCGCTAAGACAAGACAATGGCTCTGTAGAGATAAGAAAGTGATTTCAGGAGGGTCACAAACAGAATTGAGAATCCTGGACGAAAGCCAGTAGGGAAGCGCAAAAGAGCTCTAGTCTCCACTATTCAGGTTTAATCCCTCGGCTCAGGCTCTTACCCAAGGTGATTTATAAACAGGGATATAAAGCTGGAGAACAAGCACCATCTATGAATGCACCAAAAAGGAATGCATTCCATGTTCTGGGCAAACTGTAATGTGGCTATCTCATGATATCTGAACTGGTCAGTTGTTTTTTGGCTAATGTCTGGAAATCACATATATTCAAACTTACCTGGACAAGTTTTTGCTCTTGACAAACCCTCCAATTTAGGAAAGACTTTATCCTTATCACACTACAAATGGTATTAATGATTTTACATTAATCATTAATCTGCAGTACTGGCAGTTTACAATGCTGCATTACCACAATCCATAAAATGCTGCAGAGATTTATCTGATGTTAAATGAACAAATATGAATAAAGTGAAGAGGCCATACTGTACTTTTGCCAAAATAAAAAGACAGAGGACATAACTAATGACCAATTTCAAACATTTCATCTGCAAGAGGTTTTTCCTTTCACAAAAAGTGTCGCAAATCCCTCAGACCTGCCTGACAGGTACTCCCTGTTAGGAACTAATGTATGTTGCAAAGGGCAGAACTGTCTGATATGCATCAGACAGTAATTAATTGAGGCACTGAAGGACTACTCACAATTTTGATGTTCAAACTTATCCATTTAATTTGTTTCTAATGTCAACTGTCAAAAGACAGCACATAAATGAACAACCATGAAACGATAGCTTCTCTGGAACAATTGTCAGAAATTAATGGATGCTGTGCACCCAATCATAATCAGGTAATCACTGGAACCATAGTATAATTTAAAAAATATTGTGGGGTAGTCACGTGTTTTAAAGCTATTTCTGTGACAGAGTTAATTCCTCAATCTGTTATCAAGGCTTCACCTCTGAGGGGTTTCCCTCTCCCTCTTCTCTGAGTTCGTCCCTGGGCATGTTTGTACCTGATGATGCAGATTGGCAGTTACCACATCTGTGTCTCATCTGCCTTGAGTTCTATGGAACCCTGGTTTCAGCCTTAACTCTTCACCAGATTGCGCCCTAAGCCTTCATGTTAGATATTCTGGGGAAGTTAATTACTTTTACCAAAAGTTTTTTTTCCCGTCATTAGCTGTTTGTGACTTTTCCTCCATCATCGCTGGTGCTTCACCTCCACCTGGTGCAGAGGCATGGAGTTTAAAAATGCCTTTAAGGTCTTTAGCAGTCAAAGCAGGAGATTATTTAGCACAACCTGTGTCTTTACAAATATGTTATTCCTTTGACCGGGACAAAAACTGAGAAAAAGGGCTCTGTAATTTCGGTCTCAACTGGATCTCATAAGTTTTGTTCAACATGAAAGCATTTTGTCTGATATTATTTAGTCTTTAAAATCCTTTAAACGTTTTCACAGTTTGAAAAAACAAACAAAAACTTAATCATTCATGTTGAGTTTGCTCTAAATTTTTTACTATAAACTGTCCCAGGTCAACATGTGTTTGGAAAACCACAAAAGATTGAACTGTCTTCCTAGTTTCATCATGTTTTTATTATTATTTATTATTATTATTATTATTATTATTATTATTATTATTATTATTATTATTATTATTATTATTATTTATTTTATTGTTGTATAAGATTTCAAACTTGCTGTCAGGCGATTAAAAAAAATTAATCTAATTAATTACAGGATTTGTAATTAATTAATCTAATTAATCACATTTTAATCTCATACCTGCTAAAGCCCCCAAAAATAAAGGATTTGAATTCTAGGACATTACAAAATTGTAGTGCATGACTAATCAATAGAATACACCAAGAACAGAAGATTTGAAATCCACATTTTTATTGGTTAAGTGTGCTTTATAAATGAAATTCAAAAGAAAAAAGTCCAAGCACATCAGCAAACCAATTAGACCAGGTGTATTTCTCAAAAATGCAATACAAATACAGTTAAATAAAATAAATAAAATTCAGAAATAAAATAAGGCTGAGTCTCAAATAGGCACACAAGCAGACTCTCAATCAAAATGAATACTAAAGCTGACTCAATACAGCAATTCAAAATGACTAGTATGACATGCCTCTAAATAAGGAAACAACAATAGCAAAATGCCAACAGGCTTTTCCTTTAAAAGGGTAAGCTAACGTTACAGGAACTGACAACAGACAACTCTATCCTTGACATGTTTTGCATTTAAATGATACGTTAGGCTGGAGCTGCTTCGGTGATATGAAAATTCTCTTTTACAAAAGGTACAAATAATAACAATAATAATGATAATAATGGATTAGATTTATATAGCACTTTTCTGGACATTCAAAGACGCTTTACATCAGATCCATTATTCATTCACTCCTCATTCATACTTGGTGATGATAAGCTACGTGTGTCGCCACAGCTGCCCTGGGGCAGAATGACGGAGGCGTCTACAGCGCAGATTGGCAGCGCAGAATCACTGCTTTTTGTTGATAGTCCCGTCTTTGTTCTTTTTATAAATAAACTTTGCGCCCAAAGGTCCGAGTGGGCTTGCCTCGCTCTCCTGTGTCGCGTCCATCTCTGTTGTTAGTCACCCTGCTTTTAACGAGTGGCGCAGGTACGAAGTGACGTCACTGCAGCCTACGGGTCCCTCAATGGGCCAAATTTGCCACTCGCTATTAATTGCGTTAATTTTCATAGCGCGTTATTTTGCAGCGTAAGTAATTAATCTAATTAACGTATTAAAGTGACGGCCCTAGAATTTATTAGCCAAGAAAAACAGAATGCAACATTATGGTTGAAATTTCATGAAAAATTATGTTGGGGACTATTTTTCTATGGATTGATTTAAATATTGACAATAGAGTCAAATTCTAACAGGCTGTGAAAAGATGTTCTAAAGATCTTTGATCAATTTAATGAATGGCTGCACATTTAAAGAGGAAGTGATCTTTGTCACATTATATTTTTACATTTTCCCTTCCCTGCTAGGGGTTTGTTGCATATTTTGTCCTTTCTGGGCCGCTGTAGTAACATTTCAACATGCATGCAAGCAGGGTGGTCTGTGTCGAAAAAAGGTGAAAAGATAACACAAAAAAAGATAAGTATGAAAATTACATTACATTTCCATCATTAAATATTGTAGTTTGATTTTTTTTTTTTTTTTTTACAGCTGAGACATACCAGAAGGAAAGCAAGAAGCCATGAGATTAAAAACTTTTGTAACCACTGGTATAATCTTTACAACAATGTAATGTAAAAACATGGAATGACTTGACATTTGCAGGTTAGCTTACATGTGCACTCAGGTTTACAGTCACATACTTCCACACGAGCTCACTCCTGTTTCCTGCCCCACCCAGAGGAACCTGTTCTATGTCCGCTGTCTTGCATTCTCCACCGTCTCTAATGATTAGTCTTACAGGAGACGACACCTACCTTGCTCTGCTCCAGCTTGACCTGCATGTCTGGGCTATTTCTAGCCACCGCCCAGCTTCAGAATGCAGCTCAGTGCAACAAGAAAGAAAGCAGATGACCCTGACTCCTATCTCCTCTTGGCTCTGGCTCGCTTCCTTCGTGACTCCGGAAAAAAGCCCTCCAAAGGTGTTAAATCAACGTGGAATCTGAAGATGACAACCTGGTTATGAACTCCAGGGCTTTGTTTAAACTGTGACAATAAAGTATCACTCTTTTTGATCAAATTCAGCATGTTAGTGTCTCAGGATATTGGGCATTGTGTTGCTAATGGCAGGACAGCTGATTCAGAATTTTTTTGTTGAACTTAATGTCCAGTGTTTCTAATAGTGCTCATATAATATTCTCTTGAAGTTTTTTACCCCTCACTTGAAATTGCATAAACACACTTTCAGATAAGGTCACAAGCACATTTTAGCAGGTGATGTCTTGGGATGGGAGTATCTCCTTTTCACTGTCTCCACCCTTATTTAGAGCTGAACTGAGATTTGTTCAACTACCCTAATCTGCTTTTGCCACTTGAAGATGACATCATGTGTTTGGTATTCATCTTCTGCTGCTGTCATTGGTGGTGGCTTCCATGGTAACAAACACATTCACGAGTTCCTACTCCCACTAAGATGTGAGCACATGCTAAGTGAGGGGTGAGTCTCAAGGTGGCATCTATGAAGTACACATGAGGTATTTTTATCAGCAGCAAGGTTTATGGGGACTAAGAGTGAAAGATAATCACAGGGTTCCTGACTTCACCTAATTAGTCTAAACTGCTCCTCCAGGAATAAACCTTCAGGCCATAGAAAGCTCTCAGTCCCTTGAAAACATGTCTGATCTCAACCCTGGTCATCTCAGAATTACTGACATTTTGTCACTTAAAAAAACAAACTGCTGTTCTGTTACTGTGTATGAAACTAAAACTATTGTCCCATTTGCTATTTTACTAACATTTTTTAGGAAGTGATACCGGTATCAGTGTAAGTGTGATAAATTGATCAGGTGGGTTGTAAGTGGTCAGATATGAGCCAATGTCTGGCACAGGACCAAACTGCTTTATGGCAGACATAAAGACATAAAACATCCATTCAAATGAATTTATGTTCACAAATGAATGCATGCAAACCCACCAGTTATTCTTGTATATTATATGTTGTACGACTGTATATGTATTTAGCAGTGGTGAATAATTTCCCTATGGGATTATTAAAGTATTTTTCATTCATTCTTCATTCATTTAGTTCTAATGTTATATCCAAACAAATAAAGCATGAGACACAAGCTAGAACTGTTTACAGTGCAGCAAGAGGCACAATCAAACCACATGTTAACAGATGCAGTCACATGCTGGCAATATGGCGTACTGGGTGTAGTGACTATTTTCTATATACCACCTGTTCTTGTTAATAAAGATAAATTAACTATCTTGGATGCCCCAAGAGAACTTTAGCCCCATGGTTCCATATCAGTCCCATGGATAATATAGAATTTGGCAGACATTAACCATGCAGGAATGCAAGGACAGGCAAGGCAGTTTTTGGACTATTAATTCAAAATAGAGTGCCCTTTTCATATTTTGTTTGTTAGTGCTTTTGAATTTGGTCTTTTTTATGTGTGCTGACAAATTTATGCCCAACCATCAGATATGTCTCATCCAAATTTGTCTTCCTTTCTTAAGTTCTCCATGAATAATATTAATGTGACACTCTGTCTGCTGCTGAGGGTTGTAAAAGAAGAATTTGTGGAACACATAAACGAAACCGTTTTTACATTAGTTTTCGGTGTTGCTCCTTCTGGCAACCAGGATGTTGCTGACACTAAGAAAACACTCGGAGCCTGAAATCAGAGTGACTGGACTGATTTTGTTCCAACTGACTTGCAGGATGCCAAATGTTTGCTGCACAGCAACATGCCAATAACAACATGACAACAGCAAGAACTCTGTGTGCATTTGTTACACTTTTTATTGTGCTCCAGTAAAAATGAGTCATGTGGAGAATGATGGCACAGGCCAGGTGAGGGTGTGTCTTGATTTCTCAAATCAACACAGAAATCTATGATTCATTATGGTTTGAAAGTAAGCAGACACATCCTGCATATTGAATTGTCTTTCCACATTCTAATTTTTTATTGAAAATTGATGCATTCAGTTATTGGACTACATGCTTGTCAGTTTTGATGGACAGTAACACCAGTAAAAGCAAACATCAGGGAACAAATACAGGGTTACGGTTTATTTGTCATAAGACACTGACAGAGAAGAGCTCCTCAACTGTCCGTGCTCATCTGTTTATCTGCAGGCACGGCGTTGTCAAGCCTTTTCTCTCTGTAACGTCTGATCAGCTTAACTAATGCTCTTTTAACCCTTTGTATTAGTTCCAAATCTAAGTGGGAATTTCAGGCTCCTTGTTGCTGTTTCATGTTAATGTGGTAGGTTTTTGCAGGCTACCTTTGTACTGTATGTAGGAGATGAACAAACGTTTGGTCTTGCTTACTACAGAGTCAGCACTTTCTAAAATAGAATAAATAAATTTCACAACACATGACATAAATCACATTTGATTAAACATTTTTCATTAATTATATAAGCAAATACTGTAAGTATGATGGACAACTTCTGTTGGCATTGACAACGTAATATGTTGCTATCTTTATTATAACAACAGCAGTACCAATTGTAGAATGAAAAACAGCAAGGATTTGGTTTAGTTTCTTAACCGTGTTCACGGTAGAAGTTCCTGTTAATTACACATAGCTAATATATATATTCGAAGACCTTTCCCCAATTTCTGAGATGGTGAATGTTTTTGGGAGACCAACCAAAGAAGTTAACTTGTGAAAATGAAATACTCCAGTGGGCTTTAGAAATGTCGCTGCCCTGTTGAGACCAACTCCAGTAAGCAACTTGTTGATGACACTGGTCCGAAATCTTGTTGCTACATTTCCTAATGTTTGAACCACATGTTGCACTTTAGAGATCATACCACTTAGAGAGAGCATGGCAGGTATTTCTATGCTAACAAGATATCACTGTTTAAAATGTGTAGCTAAGGTACCAGCCATATCTCAGCACCAGTGGTGGGTGTTCAGGGTCAGCAAGGCCTTCTCTGCTGGTCTTAAATAACCAGAAATCATGATAATATTTATGATAAAAGTTAATTATATTTTAATGCATTTTCCTTAAATAAATATATTCAAATATATGTATAAATATATAATTATACATTTGGATATAATTAGAGGTTTTGGAGATAAAGTCAGAGAGGCAGACTGAGATGGTTTGGACATGTCCAGAGGAGAGATAGTGAATATATTGGTAGAAGGATGCTGAGTTTTGAACTGCCAGGCAGGAGGCCTAGAAGAAGACCAAAGAGGAGGTTTATGGATGTAGTGAAGGAGGACATGAAGGTGAGAGAAGAGGATGCAGAAGACAGGGTAACATGGAGGCAACTGATCTGCCTTGGCGACCCCTGAAGGGAAAAGCCGAAAGGAAAAGAAGAAGATGACATAGGCCAACACTGTGTCAGTGTCCTATTTTTAGGTTAGAGGGGTTTTATCCAATCAGAATTCAGCTAGCTTGTGTTGCCAGGTTGAATGAAATCTGCCCAGGACCTTCAGAATCTAGAATGCAGGTCTCCCTGCACTGTGAGTGAACAGGAACATATAGTTAATAGATAGATGCGATAGCCAATCAGATCATGAGTTGGTGACACTAAGGCCTTCTAACTGGCTTAACATTCACCTGACATGTACGTGTCCTGTGATTGGATACTCACTCTGACAAGGCGGCGCCATGCAGACGCTATGCAGATGCACATTTGAAGAGAAGCTCTGAGTTAACCTGTTCTAGCTAACCTGAACTAGATAACCTGTTCTTGCTAACCTGAACTAGCTAACCTGTTCTAGCTAACCTGAACTAGTTATCCTGTTCTAGCTAACCTGTTGTAGCTCACCTGATCTAGCTAATCTGAACGAGTTAACCTGTTCTAGCTAACTTGAACTACCTAACCTGATCTAGCTAACCCATTCTAGCTAACCTGAACTAGCCAACCTGTTCTAGTTAACCCGAGCTAGCTTACCTGTTCTAGCTAACCTGAGCTAGCTAACCTGTTCTAGCTAACTGAGTGTTCTTGAGGAAAGAAGGGTGAATGGATTTTGTGTTTAAATAAGCAGTTTCAACAGCTGTTTTGGTGAGTACAAGCATTTTCATTTATCATTTATCTAAAAATGAAAAAAATGCTTGCTCTTTTGCACTGTGTGTAAATGATTTGGTGCACTTGCGCACCTGTGTGATTATAGTGGAAATACACAACGACACTTGTGTCCCTGCTGGAAAATAGCTTGTTTTATACCTGATAGAGTTGATGCAACATCTATTATTGTGTTAGTGTATGTCTGTATTTCGTTTTCCTAGCTGTGGTGTCATAAATAATGGTAATTTCACGCGGGTTTGTTGTGACATAGTTATGTGACGTCTATAAGAGGTGTGGCCGCGGGATTCTCTGTGCCAGTGACAATAAAAGCAGTCGGGCTGACGCCACTTTTTGTCCCATTTGAGCGAAGTTATAAATGTCCTGCACGCTACATTGGTGGCAGCGGTGGGAGCCACTCACAGTATTATGGGATGTATTTATGCATGTTTGACTATGGAGAACATCACTGAAGGCCTAGGTAGGTGTGAAGTGCATGGGCCGCCACTGCTCAGCACTGAAGATGCTGTTTATCTGAATGTTTCAGTGCCTGAAGGAGCTGTAATGAACACTCCCCCCATCCTCACCCTTTGAAATGTCCTCTTACCTACAACACATGTACATTTTGACTTTTTCTTTCTCTTGGGATTCACCGGCGCTCTACTTGGCAACTAGAAACCATATTTATAGCTGTTTTAAGATGTTAACAAAGTTAAAGGTAAACAATGATTATTTAACAGCATGTGGAAACAACACATCATCTTCTTCTAAGCACCTGTCTTTGTTTTCATCTCAGTTAGCCTGGAGGGTACTGTGGAAAAAGGTGCAGAACAAAATCTCAAGCAACATTCTGTCACGGTTCGGCGTGGCAGTACTGGGGTGTGGTAGGGAGAGGCCAAGCTTGTGGGTGGAGCCACGGCTCCACACCTGTTGGTCTTCTTCACACCTGAGACTCATCCACACACCCTTCACTGATCGTCACACCTGAACTTGATCATAAGGCTTTTTAAGCCAGGTCTGATGAGAGCTCTGTGCTGGTTTGTTTTGTAAGTGGTTTTCCTAGCGTCTGTATCTGAAGAAGTTTTTCTGAAATCTAGCCTGTTGTTCGTTTTTGTTCTGACCTTGTTCTGCCTGAGTTTTCTTTTGTGATTTAATTATGGATAAGAGATGTACCGTTGGCATCCTGCATTTGGGTCCATACCCCGACCTGCGTGACACATTCTTACAGCTGCTCTTCCATTGGCTATTACCTAGCATCTTTCTAGCATCCCATTGGCTCAGAGGGACCTCTATGTGTAGCTAGATAGGTGTCTACGCAGCGTCCTCATCATTTGGCCCTCGACCCATGCGGGGTCCTGATAGTTTTACATAAATATGTCAACTTTTAGAGTATTCACGATGGACCCCAAGAAAGTGATGGACAAAAGAGGAAAAGAAAAAAAGAAATTAGCGTTTTTTGTCCATACAAGCAAAGCAAGAGATAATAATAGAAAAAAATGAAAAAGGGATGCGTTTGGTTGATCTTGCCAAAGAATATGGCCGTGATGCATCTACAGTCACCACGCCAAAGGAAGAGTAAGGAGTTTAAGGCATTGCGTGTTTAGTTGGAGAAGTTCAGAAGGACGACTGGAATTCACTCTGTTGTTCGGCATGGTGAGGCAAATAGCGCATGAACCAAAGAGTGCAAAAAACAATGAGGACAGCAGTTAAAAGGTAAATGACCATCATTTTTATTCTTTACTGTATTGTTTGTTTTTTACATTATGCACAACTGTCATTTATTGTGTGATAATCTAATTGTAACATGTATTTGTTACATGTTTTGATGCATTTTTATGCTTTATAAAACATTTATGTCTGAATTTTGTGGGGCTTGGAATGGATTAGGGCATTTGCATGGAAAACACGTCTCTACTTACAAAATTTTATACTTACCAAATTAATTGTTCTGCAAGATATTTCTTAAGTAGAGGTACCACTGTATAATGGTTACTCTCAGTAAAGACTGTTCTGCTGCTCTCCCCACTGAGCAGTTCTCATATTCCAGGTAAGATGAAGAACTACGGCCTTGCTAAACTCTCCCAAGACATTTATCATCACTGTTCTCTTCCTTGGTTCATCTACGTTCAAAGATGAACATATTTATTTCATGAACTACAAACAGATGTTAATCTGTTCTTCTGCCCCTGGGGACAAAAAGTTTAAAGCGTTCACAAATGGAACAAAAAATACATTCATGTTCATGCAAAAAACAGAAACATAAATAACCACACTTATTCTTTTATATATCCCATTACCAAAACAAATGGAGTTGATTAAGTGTATGGAGTAATAATATGAGGAGATAAAGACAGCACAGACCAGACTCAAAAAGCGATTTGGAAAACTATTTTATCAACGGATTTAGTTATACATTTGGTGCCTTTAACCAGGACATCTATTGTTTCCATTCAATGTGCTCACCATCAGTAGTTCAAGAATTATCGACAAAAATAAAATTTTCTTGATCCTGATCTATTTTTAATCCACAGAGAAATTATTTTCACAGCTTCTCAAAATCTATCTGAAAGATTGAATCTGAATAAACTAAGCTTCATGTAGTCTTGTAATAAAGTATTGGTCACTGTGCCGTCTGTCTGTCTGTCTATCAATCCATACTAAACTATTTCATTGGGATTATCATCTGAATTAGCTTCTCTTTGTTCAGAAATGTGTTTTTTAATGTTATGTGATTTATATAAAAAGTTGCACATTTCCACAATATGTGTGGTATTTACCTAAAATCTGACTTTTTAAATCCTGACAGTATCCCTGTCTACTTAGCACTGTCTTGTACCTTTATCTTTACGTGAGACCAGGAAGGCGCTCTGGTTCTGTAAATGCTGTCCACACAAGGTTCTGCATATTCTGTATGAAGCCATCCTCACTTTTCCTGGATGTATGCGATGCAATCTGCTGAAATCAGCACACTTCACATCTGACCTGAGGAACTACAGCAAGAGGAAGAAAAATGTGAAATTTAAAGGAAGTGGGCACTGAATGAATGGCACCTTTGTTTTAAGGATCAGATGATGAAGGTTGCATGTATGATTTCTCATGAGAGCAACAGTGTCCTTGAAGGAAACCCATTGGGCTCATTGTTCAATCAATAAAGCTGGAAAGAAAAGAACAAAGCACATCTGAAGACATGCACATGAAACTAATCAAATGCCTTCCTCTTCAAAAAATATCTTGTTTCTTTGTCAATTAGGCTCAGTGAATTGGACATGAAGAGGGACTGTAATATGAAGATTCACATGCATGGCATGAGCACCTGTCCAGAAGAAAATTGTGTTTCCTCCTTTCCTCCATTCCAATCCACTCGACTCAGCTTTGGTATCAGATTTTTTCCTGGAGGCCGCCTTTTCACTGAAGACACGTGCTGCTTTGCTGCAGCTGGTTGACATGTTGACATGAGACGACACATGTTGATGTGACACATACCTCTCAACAACTTTTACTTGACAACAAAAAACAAGGAGAACCACACTTCTTCAGCTGACAGGGGTGGTTTTTTGGGTTGAAATTTTCTTTTAAATTGTCCACTGAATTAAAAAAAAATGTGGATACAATAGCAGCTCGTCTATTTAAAAAAACGGGTAAGTGATTGGCTTCTCTCTGACCAGTCAGTCGCCTGACATATTTTCTGACTATCACCTCAGGTGCATTTGTAGCAAAGAACACAACAGTAAACAAAAGAATAGAGATGTATAGACAGTATAATACATAAACTTTATTAAAAAAACACAAGTAGAGACCCAGAAAAACAATTATTCAAGTGTCATCATTATTGCACTATTGCACATGTAATAATACTGCACACCCCTTCAAGCACCAGAACTCACAGCACATACATTACTGTTTAGCCATTGTTGAGCGTCGCTATCGCTTTGGGGTAAAAACTGTTCTTAAATCTGTCAATGTGTGTGCCCATCAGTCTGTATCGTCTGCCCGAAGGCAGGTGTTCTAAGTGGCAGTGACCGGGGTGAGCTGGGTCTTTGACCCAGCTCTAGCGTGTCCCTCTCAAACCGGATGTGGACGTGATGGAGCTCCTCCACCAGAGAGAGGCTGCCATCTACAGTGGGTTGGGATTAGTGATTTGCTTGATCTCCTCCCATACCCTCCTGATGTCTTTGCTTGAGATAAAGTTCTCAATCCTGTCATTGTACTTGATCTTGGCCTCCTTTTTTCCTCTCTTCAGCTTTGCTCTGGCTGCCTAATAAAGCTCCTGGTACCCTGACTTGAAAGCCGAGTTTCTCCTAGTGAGGCTTCCTTTTGGGGTAGACCCAGATGCGTTTGTCCACGCATTGTAGATGATGTGATACCATCGACACATTTCTTGATGTACGCCAAGACTGCTGCGGCTTGCTGCTCTAGATGTATAATGGAGAAGGTAAATCATTGTTTTTAAACTTTCAGAAGCTTCCACTCCTAGAGGTGCAAGTCATGTTGAGTTGTTGAAAGATCATGAGTAAGTGTCTGTCTAAGGCCATCTGCCACAGTTGTCCACTGGTGCAGCATAAGGGGATAGTTAAGCTCACTGTTTCATCTAGGGTTGCAACAATATGGCCTGAAGCCATGTTCTTCTACATACCATTGTTACATAACCCTCACCCCCACCCCTGCATACCCACCAACCTCTCCCATCCCCGTGTACACGCACACAAACAAACGTTCGCAACATAAGAACAAAAACTTTAGCCTGTATGGTGACCTTTATATTTATCACCCTACAATACTTATTCTGAAATAGAGCACAAATACATTAATTCATTTTCTGTTAGCTATCCTGATTAACCTGACATCTCTGAAAAAAGAAGTCTTAGTGAGTCTTCAGTCAGACAGACCATCACATTGCAAATGTAGCCCATACTCTAAATTTCATACCATCCTGTCATTAACGCCTCACTTTAGTCATCAGTTGAGATATCATTCTCATCAGTCCATCACATTTATGGCTCAGTGCCACATTTGATATTTTGGTAGTGACTTTGTCTGTACTTGATGTTCTTTCAGGCTATTTTATGAAAAACATTCACCACCACAAATGCAAAGTCACTATTTTGTCATTTTAAAATCCTCATCAGTCTTGGTAGATTCATCAGCCACCACCACCACCACAGTGCTTGAACTTAATAGGGGATGCATATGCTGCTCCCAAAGGCAGATGCATTTCAATCTCAATCTCCCTGAGGAGATTTAAATGGCAAATATTTTATGAAGAACTAAGTAACTAGACCTCATAATGTAACATAAGGTAATGTAAGGTAAGATAACGTAACACTACATAATGCAATCTAACATATTCATAAACATGATTTTTTTTTTGTCTCTTATGCTTGAAATACATTTAGGACCTTGGCAAGTATGGAGCTAACTCATTTTGATAAACTGAGTAATGTGATGTGATTATTAATTGTATTAATAATGCAATAATGCACCACATTACATTTGAATTTTTGTGGGTGACAAAGTGGTAACTTCAAACTGCTACAATGATAAATGCACTTCATTACATTTATTGATTCAGTCACTCATAATGAAACTTCAGTTGTCAAGATTTTTTCTGCCCTTTTTTTTTAACTTCAGTTAATAACATTATGTTAAAAGATGATACTACAATCTCTGAATTTTGTCTGATATGACCTTTAATACAACTTTAAAGTGAGATATCTGATTGAGAAATACAGTTAAAAAAAATACTGCTACTATGGTTTACACAAACGAATAATGATATCATGTTATTGATGCCCAGACCAAGAGCATAACCAAGAGTGTTTTCATAACTTTTTCAAGGAATTCGATTTTGGAAAGGTGTGGTAGTGCAAACTGAAAACAGAATCGAAATTACTAAGCCTGGCTTTTTATTGATCTGTTCATGTCCTGCCCTGCTGTGTCTAAAAATATGTGCAAAGACGCCAGGCTGTGCTAGAGGCCTATCTCCGCGGCACGCACAATGCCAGTGCACTGCGGAGCCACATAGTTTTCAGTCACACGAAAAATTTTAATCTGGATTTAAGTAGTACAAGTTAGGTGTAAGGCGGCACAGGGGCGCAGTAGGTATTCCTGTCACTGCACAGCAAGATGGTTCCAGGTTCGAGTCCTGCTCTGTGCGGAGTTTGCATGTTCTCACCGTGTCCGCGTAGGTTCTCTCCGGGTTCTCCGGCTTCCTGCCACCTCCAAAAACATGCACTTCAGGTGAATTGGCCAGTCCTAAATTGCCTGTAGGTGTGAGTGTGCACGTGCATGTTTACCTGTCTGCATGTGGCGCGGCAGTGCACTCGAGTCATGCCCGGTGTGTACCCTGCCTCACGCTCCCAGCACTGCAGCACCCCACAACCCACGACAGCGGAAGAAGTGGGTATAGATAATGAATGAATGAATGAAGTTAGGTAAAGATTCATTGCCAACCTATAACCTGCAAGTTTGATTTGAGTATCCCCAGGCCTTCTATTTGGAGGAATCGGTGTGTCCCTGTTTCTATTCTGGGAAGGGGCCAGAGCGCTACATTAGTCTAACCCAATCAGGCTGCTTCCTACATGCTCCCAAGCTCTGAGTACTGCAGAATAAACTCATTCATATGTCCTATAAATACCTGAAGCTGATTTATATTTACCTCCTAAGAGACCGGTATGGGTCGATGGTTTACTGCAGATCCTTATTACCACAGGCTAGTTTGTCACATCTTCCATCTCTGTGCTCCATGCACGTGATGTAAGCAGCACAAGAGAGAGTGGAGCTGGAAAAGGGCAACGTGTCCTCTCCACTGAAATACACACACACACACACACACACACACACACACACACACACACACACACACACACACACACACACACACACTTGTACATCACGTGAAAGGTGCCTCCACAAGATGTTTCCGCGTTGAGAGATGAGAAGAAACTCATATTAGGTTTTATTTGTGCATTGGTATTTTTTTTAATACCTGTATACTAAATCTGTTCCTCACAAAGATAAAAATAAAATCATCCACACAGATCACAAGAATATCAACACTGAAAATGACCGCGGCTCTTCTGTAATCAAGTACCTCTCTCTCATTGAAATGTTTCCATAAAAACACAGGAGGTTGATTAAAACTGAAGACAGAAGTGTCTTTTGCAAGGTGTAGAAGCAAATGCCTTATTATATATCCAGGTTAGAATTCACATTTTTCTTACCACTGTTTGTTACAAGGCAGCACGGTGGCACAAAGGGTAGTACTGTTGCCGCACATCAAGGTGGGTCTGGGTTGGAGTCCCTCTCTGTGAGGAGTTTGCATGTTCTCCCTGTGTCTGCATGGGTTCCCTCCGGGTTTTCCGGCTTCCTCCCACCTCCAAAAACATGAGCTTCAGGTTAATTGGCCGTTCCAAATTGCCCTTGGGAGTGAGCGTGTGTGTGAATGTTGTATGTTTCTACGTAGTTCTGTGGTGCACTTGTGTCACGCCTGGAGTTAATCCCGCCTCACGCCCTAAGCCAGCTGGGATAGGCTCCAGCTCCCTGTGACCTGCGCGAGCGGATGAAGCGGTCAGAAAATGAATGAATGTTTGTTACCAGCACTAACGTAACTTGGCTAATGTGGAATTATTTGTTTTCGGTAAGTGAGCAGCTTGCCTAACTTCTGCTTTTAAAATATAATTTCCTGTAAAGGAGCCTTGTAAATTTCAGGAAACCATTGGTCAGTTTTGGGACAGTAGCTTACTGTGTCAGTTTGGAAAGTGGGACTAATATTACACTGTACTGTTGCATAATACAAATGTGAAAAAAAGGTGTTATGTATATTGTTAGTCAGAACCAGCTGTGTTCTTTTTTAAAAATAGTTTATTGTACAGATAACTAACCTGCTGAGGGAGAGAGACCACAGAGTGCTGAGGAAAAACAACAGAGGAAACATCTGCAGACAGGGTCAGGAGTACATACTGGAATTTCCGCACATGAAGGATGACTCACAAATAATTTCTTCCCCCATCCCAATGGAGTGAGTATTTGAAAGTACAGTTTTCTAATTGCACTACAAAAAATAACCTGATTTCTGACACTGATTTCCAGTTATGTAATTTTATTCCTACTCTTCTGCTGTTATATAAATAACTTCAGAAGCAGTTTATTTTGTATTGACCAAAACCCCCGGAACAATGTTCTAAAAATAGTTTGAGCATTGTGTTAGTGAACGTCCTAACACAAAAAATCTGATCAAACTTTATATGCTTGATAGTTTTTGATGTATTTCATTCATATAACTTTAATCCCTCTGATTTGTGCAATGAAAATAAAAACATTCCCTGATAGAGCCCTTTAAATGTTACTGAAAGCTGTGAAAGTTTGAATTAGAAGTTTGCCACACATCATGATTGAATATGAATGTTCATTGTTTTTAAAATCATTTTTTAGGTTTAGTAAACTTCACAAAATACATTTTATGACAGTACTTTTGGCTTGAAAGAAAAATTTAATTTATTTTGTAGTTTGTCATTTTTCCCCTCAAAGAGCCAAAGTTATAAAACACAGATGTGAATCGAAAAAGGGAAAAAAACCTTACGAAATTAACAATGAGTAAGAGTCTGAATTGCAAAGCCTTTATCTTTGCTCTTGTGGTGTGTGTGTGTTTTTTTGATACCGAAATATAAACACATTCATTACTGATGCCATCCACACATTTGAAAATTTGCTGTCCGTGCAAATCTGAAAAAAATATTGAAAAACGTTGCAGTAGGACAGCTGGTTATTATTGAAATCACAAATGCAACAAAACATTTTTTTCTGGGTGACTGTTGAATAGGCCACACATTTCTCATCTTTACCAGAAGGAATAATTCAGCGGAGCAGATAGAATTAAAATTTGTTTTAAAGTCAGGCTGTCCCAAATATGGCTTGTTATAAATGCACAAATGTTGCTCTCTGTTGTTAAATGTAATTGAACTATTACACTTTCTGTAGACAAACAATTTAAGTTTAACATCAAATGAACATCCCTGCCACAATACAACAAACTGAATATCACATTTATCAAAAAAAAAAGACAAAAAAAAGGTTTGGTCAAGATCACAATTTTACTTTTTTTTTCAAACCAGAGAATAGCCTTTGTTGAAGTTGCTTTATTTTCTTTGAGGAGACAACATTCAAGAAATATTACTTATTTGCCTTTTCAGCAAAGAAGAGAAAATAACCTGTGTGACCAATTTGGCACCTGCTGTCACAGATGCCAAATTGGATAAATAATAAAAAGGATAAATAATAACAGAGACACATATTTTTTCTTGAGATATCCAGCAATCATTTTTCCATTAGACTGATGAAAATAACCACATGTAGGTCAGTGTGGAGATTTGGTGTATTTATGTATTTTAAAATTATTTCTTTCTTTCCAGTATGTCCATGAAATCACATTTTTAGCACACATCACAAATCAGAGTCCCCAAAAATAATAGATGAAAAATATAAATGAAAAAGTAGATAGAACATGTTTTGGTTTTTCTCTGCATGTATTTTCATAGTTTAAAACCATAAAAGGTGGTCGCAATGTAGCCACAAGAGGACAATGTAGCCGCAAGAGGACACAAGCCAGTGTCTTATTGTGCCGCTCCCAAGCCCGGATAAATACAGAGGGTTGCGTCAGGAAGGGCATCCGGCGTAAAACTTTTGCCAAATCAAAGATGCGAATCAAAACTATGACTTCCATACCGGATCGGTCGAGGCCCGGGTTAACAACGACCGCCATCGGCGCTGTTGACCTACAGGGCGCCGGTGGAAATTGGATTACTGTTGGTCGAAGTCGAAGAAGGAGAGGAGGAAAGTGCGTTCGCTCGAAGAAAGAGAAGAGGAACACCAAGAGAATAGGACTAAGAGTAGGGACGTTGAATGTTGGAACTGTGACAGGAAAAGGTAGAGAGTTGGTTGACATGATGCAGAGGAGGAAGGTAGACATACTGTGTGTACAGGAGACCAGGTGGAAAGGTAGCAAGGCTAGAAGCTTAGGAGCAGGGTTCAAGTTGTTCTATCATGGTATAGATGGGAAGAGAAATGGAGTAGGAGTTATCTTGAAGGAGGAGTTTGTTACGAATATCCTGGAGGTAAAAAGAGTGTCGGATAGAGTGATGAGTCTGAAGCTACAAATAGCAGGTTTGATGTTCAATGTTGTTAGCGGGTGTGCTCCACAGGTAGGATGTGAGCTGGAGGAGAAAGAGAAATTCTGGTCGGACTTTGATGAAGTGATGCAGAGCATGCCTAGAAGTGAGAGAGTTGTCATTGGAGCAGATTTCAATGGACATGTTGGTGCAGGAAACAGAGGTGATGAGGATGTGATGGGCAGGTTTGGTATCCAGGACAGGAACGCAGAAGGACAGATGGTAGTTGACTTTGCAAAAAGGATGGAAATGGATGTAGTGAATACTTTCTTCCAGAAGAGGCTGGAACATAGAGTGACCTATAAGAGTGGCGGTAGGAGCACACAGGTAGACTACATCTTGTGTAGACGGTGTAACCTGAAAGAGATCAGTGACTGCAAAGTAGTGGTAGGTGAGAGCGTAGCCAAACAGCATAGGATGGTGGTGTGTAGGATGACTCTGGTGGTGAGGAATATGAAGAGGACAAAGGCAGAGCAGAAGACGAAATGGTGGAAGCTGAAAAAGGAAGAGTGTTGCATGACTTTTAGGAAGGAGTTAAGACAGGCTCTGGGTGGTCAGGAGGTGCCTCCAGATGACTGGACAACTACAGCTAATGTGATCAGGGAGACAGGTAGGAGAGTACTTGGTGTGTCATCTGGAAGGAAAGTAGATAAGGAGACTTGGTGGTGGAATGAGGAGGTACAGGAGTGTATACAGAGAAAGAGGTTAGCCAAGAGGAAGTGGGACACTGAGAGGACTGAGGAGAGTAGACTGGAGTACAGGGAGATGCAGCGTAAGGTGAAGGTAGAGGTAGCAAAGGCCAAACAAGAAGCTTATGATGACTTGTATGCTAGGCTGGACAGTAAGGAGGGAAAGACTGATCTATACCGGTTGGCAAGACAGAGAGACAGAGATGGGAAAGACGTGCAGCAGCTTAGGGTGATTAAGGATAGGGATGGAAGTCTATTGACAGTGCCAGTAGTGTGATGGGAAGATGGAAAGAGTACTTTGAAGAGTTGATGAACGTGGAAAATGAGAGAGAACACAGACTAGAAGAGGTGACTGCTGTGGACCAGGATGTAGCAAAGATTAGTCAGGATGAAGTGAGGAGGGCATTGCAGAGGATGAAGAGTGGAAAGGCAGTCGGTCCTGATGATATACCTGCAGAGGTATGGAAGTGTCTAGGAGAGGTGGCAGTAGAGTTTCTGACTGGGTTGTTCAACAGAATCTTAGTGAGAAGATGCCTGAGGAATGGAGGAGAAGTGTGCTGGTGCCCATTTTTAAGAACAAGGGAGAAGTGCACAGTTGTGGCAACTACAGAGGAATAAAGCTGATGAGCCATACAATGAAGTTATGGGAGAGAGTAGTGGAAGCTAGACTAAGGGCAGAAGTGAACATTTGTGAGCAGCAGTATGGTTTCATGCCAAAAAAGAGTACTACAGATGCAGTATTTGCTTTGAGGATGTTGATAGAGAAGTACAGAGAAGGCCAGAGGGAGCTGCATTGTGTTTTTGTAGATCTGGAGAAGATACTTTGACACTCTTTCTTGGATGTCTGCCATTGAGATGGTTACTGGTTCTTGTTCTGGGAGGCTGCTGTGGTCAGTCTTCAGGTCCACTAGCCACTGGGCATTGGTGTTGTGTGATGTTTCCCCTTCCCATATGCCCTCCCAGTATTTCTCCACCTCAGCTCTTGGTGGGTCTGACCGGCTGCTGTTATTTCCCTGCCACTGAGAGTACACCTTTGCTGGTTGAGTGAAGTAGGTCTTGTTTATTCTCCTGGCCACTATCTCCTTGGTGTATCTCTTCAGTCGGGTAGCCAGAGCCATTAGTCTCTGTTTGGCAGTTTTGAGTTCTTCAGGTATGGAGACCTTGTTGTATTTCCTGGGTACCCCTTTATTCACCATGTTCCCCTTCTGCAGCTCGGCTAGCTGGCTGACTTCTCTCCGTGTTGCCTTTACCTTGGCCTCTAACCATCTCTTCCGTCTCTTGGAGGGTATTGTTTGTTATGCCCTGTGTTGATCTTATATCCCAGCATCTTGAGGATTACTGTACAGTATATATATTTTTATATACTGTATATATTAGTGTATATATACAGTATTTATAATATTTTTTTGCATGCATGTGAACATCACTGGCTCTCTCTGGGAACTAAGTTGTCAGTATTTATCAGAATTTTCTAACGTGAGCCAGAGAGGGAAGTGCTGCACCTTCATGTGTTAATAGGGAAACCAGACAGAGAGAGAAAACACAAACAGGGTAGTGGCTAGACAGGCAGTGCTGTTATAGTGTAAGAGGCTTGAGGTGTTTCATTATTTCTCACAACTTACACCTTAATACTTACTGTAATAAAACACCAGAATAATGGAGGTCCTGACAGTTTAAAATAGGCCACAAGAGGAAAACAGCGCAGAAGGAGAGTAGATGGTATGAGATTGTGATGTCTGAAGATGTGAACCAACATTCCATGTGATGGAAACGAACGCCCAGAGAGGTTACCAGAACGCAGCAGGGCCAGGCTAGCAGAGTACCCCAAACCCCGGGCAGCCAGGAGCATCTAGAAACCATCACCCGAAGAGCCACCAGGGGCTCTGAGAATCATGTGGACCCAGAGACCAAGAGGAGGCAGCGGCTGCCATCACCAGGGCGCCCAGGACAAGCCCAGGGGCTACGGGGTAAGGAGGCCCTCCAGCCACCCACCATCCACCCCCCGCCCCCCTCTTAATTTATGTCACAAATTTAACAGACAATTTATAAGCAAAGAACGGAATTAAACAAAATTAATAAGGCAAAGGCAGAATGTAGATTAAAATGCTCACTGAACTTGCCACCTCAGTGGGGTTGCCAATGAGTTGCTCCACTTTATATCCTTATCAAAGGTCTGAATACCTCCAGTGTTGTGATCTACTCTTCAATAATAAAAAAAAACCTTTTCATTCAGCCTGCAACACATTATGCTGTTACACCGCACGGTTATAAAAAACCTTACAAAGGCATAATGGGGAGTTGTTCTGCCTGTGAGCCGACAGCCGAGGTAGAAAACTTCACAGAATTGATGTCTGCATAAACAGAGTAAGCTGGGGAGGATAACAGGAAGCATGTGTGATGTTTTCATTATGTATGAAGTGTGTCAATGCAACCAGGAGATTCAGCAAGAAGCTAGCAGCAGCTGGCAGCTAGCCCAAAAAATGATGAAAACAATCTGAAAATGTTTTCTAGTTATGGAGACAATGCAAGCAGAGGATCAGATCAACCTTGGTATTAGAAAGATGATACGTTAATACTTCCTCCCATGTTCATTCTTTCTTTACAAGGGGTGTTCAGTGTCAATAAACAAAGGAAGTAGAAGGCTCCATGAGTTATTCATCACATCACAGCTATAGCTGAATAACTCATGGTACAGAAAAACATACCAAGACAATAACCAGCAAAGTGGAACAGAGAACGGATGATGGAGGTGATTGTCGAGTGGCACTTTAAAGGCTGCGTCCCATTTATTCGTCCACCTTTCATGTCCTTCATCCCTCCTTCTGTGGCCTACATTGCCCACCCATTTAATGAAAGAATTCATAATTTGACACGGGACATGGTCCATCACTTCTATTTGTTTATTTGTTTCCTTCTTACATTTGACAGTTCCTTCTTCATCACGTGCTGAATGGTATACTAGCAAAAAAACCAAAAACAACCATAGCAGAGAAGTTGAAGGTTTTTTTCAAACCACCATGAGAGTAGAAAATCAATAACAGTCACTGAAAAGAACTGTGTGTATCCAGTGACGACTCTCCATCATTCATAATATGATTTGTGGGTAAAAAGCTATCAGAAACTCTGAAAAATCAATACATAATTTATGTTCATTGCACGTGTATTATTTTCATGAAACATAGTCAGCAATTGCTAGAGTACATCTTTTTTTTTTTTTTAAACATTTGGAAATTTCAAACACAATTTTTCTGCTAATATTTGTAATTGAAATGTATGGACAAAGTATTCACCAATTCAATAATCAATAAAGATTAAAATTTTAATCAAGTATGTTTAAGTTTTTTAATATTTGTATTTGTATTTGAAATCTGTATTTGACATACTTATGGAATGACATAAGAATCCTGAACCAAGTAATTCAACAATCATGCTGAGTCTAATGCTACTGAAATTGCAAATAATCTTTTTTGTGAGGGTTTTCTAACACCAAATAACACAAATATACACATTTAAAATATTTTAATGCTGCATAATTTTTATGTAGTTGCTACATCTGCTGCAGGCTTTGAATACATACTACAGAAACCTGATTAAATTACTTAATCTGCATTGAGATAAATCACAATTATAATATTTCCACTACAGAGTCGTCTTTCATTGCAGAGTCGTAGCTGTTTCTTTAGTTAACTTTGCAAGGACAAACGATGTTGAATATATTGAATGTTATTTGAGATGTGACTTGTACATAAACTCGCCCTGGATGAAGCCACGTTCAGAGAGTCCATATTATGTACTTTTACAAATTGATCCATCAGCCTTCACTCAAATTTTCAAATGTGTTGAATGATGTTTCCATTCTGGGGTAGATATGGCTCTCAAGAGGCTCGTTTCGATGCTGGAGGCTGGATGGCGGTGGATGCGATCAGCTCCTACAGGATTTCAAGCAAGGTTATCTTGCACATAAATAATGAAAAGCAGCCTTCAGTAAAAAGCCCAGAGCCAGGACTATAACTCTGCAACACCTCTCATTGTTTGAGCTTTGGCAGATTTAGACCTCATTCTTGCTCAAGGACTTCAGGACTGTCTGGAATATGACAAATACAGTAGTTGCAGCTGAGTGTACATGCACACGCACAGGTATGAGTATACAGAATATCCAAAGAGACAGCTCATTGGTTACACAGTGCAAACTGTCTGTTGTGCAGCTAATGGAATTTGCGGCAGTCTTAATTACTGTTGCCATATTCGTCGGCACTAATGAACACAAGGCAGAATGGGTCCATGCTAACTCTATTGTCATCCTCTTCTAATTCCTCTGTGTTGCTGTGTGTTCATCTGACATGTCAATGGTTCCCATGACCTTAGCACACCTTCTCGATCCATTCCTCCAATCAATTGGCATACTTAGAACATCAAATCTTTACACGGACATCTCGGCTCCATTGTGTAGTGACATTACCTTTCATCACTGCGGAAAATGGCATTAACAGGTCTTTGCAGGCTCTGAATTGCTATAGAGCAATCACTTTCAATATCCCTAATGGCATTTTCATGTGACAGGTAGCCTACTAAGGTAATCATCATGATATGGTACGAGTGTCAGAGACAACTGTGAAGAAAATGGGTTGGAGGCAGATTAGACAGACAATACCATCAGCATCATAGATCAAGATAGATTGTTAATACAGCTTGAGAGATAAAAACTATTTAAGGAATAAACCACATGTTGTGTTTTATCACATAATAGGGGTGATTGAAATTAAGATGAAAACATTATTAAATTAGGTGATTAAATCTGTGCTCTGTAACACTATTTGCCCTTTCAAGAGATTCTCCATGACAATCCATTTTTTCTATATCCTTCTGAATATATATTCTGTGTAAATTATGTCTGCCAACATTGTGAATTATTCTTCATATCCTTCAAAAGCCTGTATGTGTCCACTTGTGTAAATTATTATGTACATTACTGTTAGTCTTATCATTAATTCTGGTCAGATTTCAAACTTCATTGAAATGTTCAATTAATTCTGAAATTAATCTAATCTAATGTGTGGAGTGAATTTATAACTATTTTTCAAGCAAAAATATCAAATTACTTTGCTTGTTTGTGACGTTAGATTGATTGACTTTAGGTTTCTCGATCAGATTAACGGTCAGATTAACACAACACAGGGATGTTTGATGTAGAATCTGCTAATTAAGATCACCCATCACATTGTGACTTCTTTAAAATGTTATGACTTTTTAAACCTATTGCCCACCTAGGAAGGATAACAAGATAAAAATGAAGTCATTCTGCAGAGAAAAAGCAATTTTTCTTTTTTTTCTTTTTTTTTTCTTTTTTCTTTCTTTCTTTTTTTCTTTTTTTTTTTAATTTTTCAGAAAAAGCAGTCAGAACCAGGCTTCCTATCTCCCACCTTGGTTGGCTGCAATCCCAGAAGACACTTCATTCAGGTGGAAGGGGATTGAGGCCTTCATTGACAGGGTCATACAGTTCTAATTTAGCCCATCAAGAAGCCTGTGAGTGAAGAAGCTTTGATAGTGGAGTAGCTCATGTGGATTTCAGGTGCAAGAAATTTATCTCCTGAATGATGAAAGTGCCATTTGACATTTGACATCATAACCGCTCAAGTAAAAAAGAAATTCTGTGAAGTTCTCTTTCTCCTGAATCAAGGTCAGCTGAGGATGATATAGTTTGGAAACCGGTGAACAAAGTTGAAATACTCACATAATCAATCTATCTGACAAAAAAAAAAAAAGAAAATTGTAAAAGAAAACAAGAAAAACCATATCATTCCATGTTGCCGTTATTGGAGTTGACCATCAGATTCGCTTAAGCATGGTTTCAGGATAACAGTGATGCCTTAAAGAGTTCACCCATAAGAAATGTATGGAATTTCTGCAGGGACTACAGACCAACTATAAATTCAAGACTTTAAGGATCGATACAAAATGTACTTACTTCTGTATATCTTTAATCAGCCTTGAATAATATATTAAAAGGGTCATATTATTAAAAAAAAAGTTTTTTTTTAAAATCTCTACATGTATAGTGGTCCTCTCTGAGCCTACCAACTCCTATAATCTGGAGGACAAATGGGTCCTGCATCGACAGCCCACAAACATGTGAAATGGGCCTGAAATGGGAGTGATTGACAGCGGTGATTTGCATAGCCTGGCCCTTTCAGCAAGAGAACGCTCCTCTCTCTTTGCATAAGGGAAAGTTATTCTAATTGAAGTTTGATGTGTCCAGCAGTAAAGTAGCAGTATGTCACAATGTCGTCGCTCAGAGCTAGACTCGCAAGTTCCTCAGCTGTAGTATTAATCAACATAAGTGCTTATTTTCTGTCCCAGAAAGAAGAACAGAGGAGATCCGTGCGTGGGTGTGTGTGTGACCTGTGTATGTGTGTATACGTGTCTTCACGTCCGGTGTGCTGAACAAACCTGACGAGATGAGGTAAATGGGTGTTGGAGATGTACATATGGAGCGGTTCTGCTCGCCGTGGGTTGCAGCAGAAAGGGAAACTAATCAAATGTTGTGCATGGTTCAAAATACAATGTTATGAATGCAATAAGGTATTTTACAAACATTTAAACATCAATCGATCAGTATGTACAAGTGTTCATAAGTCACTTGTTCCTGTCTTGGGGAAAACCTGGTACATCCCCTGTTAATATTAGCCCATGCTGCGTTAACCAGATCCTCTCTGTGAAAAGGCCGTGTTATAGGTGTTGACAGATGGAGCTCATTAGCATTAAATGGTGGAGGCCTGAAAGAGTGTGTTATGATTAGAGATGATTTGAGCGACTTAGACGACTGAAATTCAAGTCCACGTATCAGTTTGGGGCAAAACATTTTGGATACAGTGTAGTTGGACAGCTGCGTGCAATTTATGAAAAAGATTATAATATGGGACCTTTTACAACAGGAGATTGTGCCCTAAATAAAAAGTAGCTGCCTGGTTACTTTGGTCATTGTTTGGGATCTGGTCTTTCGGAGGCACATTTCAGCAAACTCAACACATGATTAAAAAAAAATGTAAAAAAAAAGATTAGCACTGAATTTCACAGTACTCAGCTTCTGGGAACTGACTTAAGATGTGGACTGAAAGTTCATCTATCGACACAGCTCACTGTAAACAGATGCCAGAAATGCTGAAGCATTTTTGACTGCGAACACTGGGAACACATTGTCTCCATCTGTCTCAAACATTCCACCATGCTTCAGCGGCACAGACAGCTCTTCATTTATAGAACAGAAACAAGTAGTTCTGTTACATGTGGAAAAACAGAGAACTGTAATTCCTCATGATCATCTATGGCAGCAGCTCTTAATTATCTTGGTGATTGAGTATCTTACAAAGCATTCCAGTTCTTAGTGGAGTTACTGCATGACAAGGAGAGAAAATAATAAATATGCCATCGATCTACCTTGGGTGTCACAGATTTACTAGAGCCTGTTCCAGCTAGCCATGGGCAAAAGCTGGGATACACTTGGATAAGAAGCCAGCTCATCCACGGTGTTCAATGCAGAAAATAAATACACTTCACCAACCTTTACTACAAAGCAAAAACTTAAAATGTGATTGCTTGCATATGGCTTCTCCACTGAAAGAAATATCCAAATACACCTCCAGCTGGGCTGCAGCACTGCTGATGCTAAAAGATTCACAAGTCTTTTGTAACTAAATGAATGGACCTATTTATGCGGACACTTTTACAAGTAAGTTAATAAAAACAAACCAATGAGGTTTTTCCATGACTGATGCGACTTGTCGAATTATTTTTCAATGAACCATCATATTTATTTTTGACAGAGAGCAGTGTAGATTGACTCGTGACTTCACAGACACACAAACAAGATGATGCATCGCAGAGCTAAGAGGAGTTGTTTGTTGGTATGTGGAGAGAGAAAGACAAACATGGAGTCCTGTGACAGTTGGTGAGTTTGTTACTTGTAAAAATGTTTTATTCGGTTATACAGTATGTCATGTCTGTTCATTTCTTGCTGACTTTTCACAAATGGTCCATAGCTGTCAGATTTATGAGAAATCAGAGTATAGATTTTTGACTGACTGTAAAGACTAACTGTAATATAGGTGAATTTTGTCTTTGTTTTGAAATATTTGGCAGCTGTTTTTATTCAGTGTAATTTACAGCTTGCCACTTACAAGTGAGACAACTACAGTGCCGAATGAATGAGAATAAAATGGAAGCCAAAAGATCAACACATACAAATTTGACATGTGAGACAAATACTGAAGCAGTGTATTTTGTTTCAGCAGCCGGCATTTTGATCTTTACTTTATTGTCCCCCGTAGTGGATATTATATATAAAAAATAAAAAAATAAAAAAATAATGTATAAAAATATTCAGGAATATTCAGATATTCATTTCCACTGACCGTTTTTTTCCTCCTGGACATTGCTGTTTTGTCTCTTCATTGAGTCATTGGTCTCCTTTCCTTCACTCTAGACTGATTGGTTTAGAGTACAAACTTTAATTACCAAATCAAACAACGCACCATTCTGTATTGTGTTGGTTTGTTTGTGAAATTGACCATTAGTGTTTTAAAAGAACCTACATGAACTTAAAAAGGTTTACCCAAAGTTGTTAAAGTCAATCCACTGGATTTTAAGAAAGTTTCTTGAAGAAAGATGTTTCATCTCTCATCCAACAGGCTTCTTCAGATGAATCCTGAAAATCATTAGCGGAAAAGAAGATTTTTACTGATACTTTTACTATCATAAGAATACACTGACATAAAAAGCATATTTTTATAACACATGTGTGGACAATAGCTGAATGGACTGCCAAAAGCTCCACTGGGGAGGTATTTTTATTCAAATACAATGAAGTGGTGACATTGTTGTCATGTTAGAAAATCCATCCAGAATTTATCCAATAACATCTATGGGTGTGATAAAATAGGCTGGGAAGCGTACCACTGTCAAAAATGTATTTGTGTTCAGTCCACCTCCTGTAGGGCCTGAGGGGACATATTGTCAAGGTCTTCTGAAATGCAGCCATGGCTCTAGCCAACATTTTTTTGTTATAGTTTGTCTGACATTAGACTGGTGTATTGTCAGGAATTACAATGTAAAACTTTTTTGCGATTTAGAAACATGTTATACTGAATATTAATACATTTTGAATAGAGACAAAAATGGTATGCAGAGCTGAGTAATAAAAGGACCACATTAATAATAACCGATACTTCAGATACTGGAAAAGCTCAATTGCTGAGTAAATACATTGAGAAAAAAATGGTTAAATGAATTGATACAATTAATAATGCTAGGTTGTATCTTGTTTGTACAGCACTGGTTCTAAATGATCCGTCCATCCGTCCATCCGTTTTCTTGTAGAGGAGACGATCACAATCTCAATTAGATGCAGGGTATACTCTGGATGAGAGGCCAGCAGACAAAAGACAAATAACCAGACCATAAAAACCAGACTCAGCAATTTCTAGGTTCAACACTTTGCTAACCCTCAGTGGTCGCTGTTGGGTTATATTGAAGTGGATGAGCAACTCTTTAACGTTGACAGACGTGTTTTTGACTGGTGCTGTATGAGTTAAATGTGAACGGAAGATAATACATGGAGTCAGAATTTACACTATATTCAAGTTATCACATTATTAAAGTACTATTATAAAAAGCAGCAGATTGTTTGTAATGATTTTCCAGACAGTTTATGTGACTTTTACACTTCTCTGTAGGAAAGAGTTGCTTTTAGGGCTCCATTTCTGTTGATAATTCAGCTCCTTATGTCAATGGAATTGCTATCATTACTGAGTTGAGTATCCACATTAGTTTCAGATCATTGTTCCTTGGCAACTATAACTGTGAACCAAACTTCTTTATGCCACAAGAGCAAATGTATTGTGTAAAGTATAATTGAGCTTTGTGTTCATACAACGCCCATTTGCGCTAACAAAGGGCAGCCTAGACAGTAATTAGACATGATGGTGATCCTGGCTTGATGTTGTCCCACAAAAACCGTCCAAAAATATTTTCACCAATTATTGGAAGGTGGTACCCCCCCAGCCCACACTCACATACATGGCCTTAAACAATGGAGCGCAACATCATTTCCTCCAAAAGAGGCTCTTGTGTGACTTTAAAACGACTTTGCTTGAGCCTCACAGAGGATCTCGCTTTCTTTCTTTTGATGGGTACTTGCAACAGTAGGAGGAATCTGTCATATCTGGTACACAGCAGAGCAAATACACAGTACTGTATTTCTAATCCAGTTATACAGCATTAGGAGCAGCTGCCTCAGAGTCTTTTTTGCCTCCCAGCTCAGCGCTCCGAGCTGCATTTGGTTCCATAGTTGATCACGGACAGGTACAGCCCCGTCTGGCAGTAAGCTAGGTCTGTAAATCTTATCTTTCATTTTCACTTCTTGATGCAATAATCAATGATATTAACTATCATGCGCTAAAATGAACCGTAATGTTAAAGGACATTTTACCACCACTAAAATACTATAAAACAATAAAAAGCAAATATGACAGGTTACATTCATATGGGTATTAGGATAATTACTATTAGTTATAGTTAATATTCATATGCACACTTGATTGATTATTGATTAGTATTTTGTTACTGCCTAATTCACATTAAGTATAATCCCACAAAACAATACTGTATGAGAGCCAATCATTGTAATAATTCTCAGTATTTTTGTTTGACATTTCCCACTCATTATTGCAATCACTACCCCCACAGACGTGGAAAAAATTTTGGCTGATTCATCTGTTGCTTAGCATGATTGCACATAAACTGCTTGCCACATTTTCTAAAACTTTGTGAGAGTACTGTACTTGGTGTGTATTCCCCACTTTTTATCATTTTTTAAAATCTGTTTTTGTCATTTATGCTTTTGTTATTGGGTGGGTTACCGTGAAACTGGGAGGTCACATGAACAATATCCCCAAGAATGACCCAGTGGACCAATTTTAGAATGGATTAGGATGCATGAGTTCTTGTATATTCCAAACACGGAAAATTAAAAAAAAAATTTACTTGTTTTACAATTAAATGTTCCACATGTTAGAATTTTTTTTCTAGCTTTTCTTCCATTGGAGTTTGTAAATAATTAGGCTTCTCAGTCAAACATCAACCTTTTAAGTTTCTCAATCCATCAACCTGATATAGTAGCCTGAGTTTTTCCTCAGATTTTGGAGCACAGATCTAGGTTACTGCCAAAACTTGGGAATGATCACATTACTTAAGTGTATGTGAATGCAGCCTATGTGTGCATTAGCATGTATGTGTATATCCCTTCAGTGATAAGTGTACAAATGAGGACCTTTCTCTGGTGCACAAGGTTCTCTGCAGATTAAAGTGCAGATATTGTGCTGATTGATTCATCTGTACCTATTTCATTATCCTCAGGAGTAGTCCAGGACCATCAGAGTGTTAAATCCATCACAGTGCGTTCCTTGTTTTATGGTGTAACAAACACCATGGCCGAGCATTCCTCAGAATCACACTGCCAAAAGCCAAGCAGAGATTGTAGTCCTGAACACAATGCCTCTTTTTTCACAAAGCATAGATTATTTTAATGGGTCAAATGTGTGTATGGCTACATTGTGTTAGGTTTGCCTGAAGGGCAAATACTGTACAGTATTGTTAAAAATGCAGTTTAGGACTTTTGTAGTGTACATATAGATGAAAAGCCTTCCCAAAATCAGTTTACACAATCATAATTGAGCCTTTCAACACCATACAAATCTGACTGAATCCCATAATTTTAAAATTAATTATGAAAAGTCTGTATTGTCTTCCCTGTGATGATGCACTTTTAGCAAGGAGTTTCGTTTGAAAGACCAAAGACAGATTTGTCCAAGTTAGAGGGGGGGGATCAACAAGAATATGGTTGCATGTACAATGTGCTGTCTTAAGGATATCATCAATGTTTGCATAATCACTGTAATTACCAGAAGACGTGTCCTCCCTCTTGAAACATTTAGTTTAGTCAAGGTGATGACCAAAGCCTCGGTTAAAGGAACTGATGGGTGTTGATAGGAACAAGAAAACAATCCTAGACATGCTTTTTGTTCAACCATTCACCCTGACATCCCACCTCCTATGTAACCCTGTATCCTTAGCAAACAAGAATTCCAAAACCAATACAGCAGTTAAAGAGCATTTTTCCTTTTTTTTTGGTTCAATTTAATCTGTAGTCCCATGTACATTATTTAAACATGTGTACTGACTCCATTAATCCATTTTCTTGTCGACAAGACAATCGCAATTGTTATCCACCTTGCGGATCTCAATGCTGTTGGAGCCCATCTCCGCTGGCTATGGGCAAACGGTAGAGTATACCTCAGATAAGACGCCAACTCATCGCAGGGCCACTCAAAAGACAACCAAGAGATGGTATAATTTTGAGCCTGAGAGCCTACAGAGTGGATGAAAGAGATGAGGTTGCTGGGACTGAGTGCTGACCCCTGGATCTGCTGCTCTGTGATATGAGCTGCCTGAGGATTAGAAGTACTCTGAACCCAGACCTTCAATGATCAGGCCTGCTGCATATTGGCTATGATCAAGTTACCAGACAGCAGCGTCTGGGCTGAAGAAATTCTCTCCACCAGAAAACGAAAAGCCTGTTAGGGTTTTGGGTTACTTTTATGTTACATCACAGGAAACCAAAAAAAAAACACTGGGGGAGGGGAGAGTGTCCTTGTTCATTTTGGGTATTATATAATCCCCATAAAATTTTATTCAGCCATTGTTGTCAATAAATCTCTGCCTTATCTGCTGAGAGGAAGATTAGAACTTCTCCTTTTCATTATGGGTGACCCTATTAGTGATGGGGCTTGTGCCATGCTGTTTGCTGAACGGGTGTTTTTTTTTGCTTTCTTTGCTGTCCTTTTGGAAAACTGCTGGAGGATGTGACATTTGGGATAAGGACATTTGCCCAGGGCAGCCCATGTTGTCTCATTATCACAGTCTCTACTTTTCAATGAGCACCAATCAATTGTAATCATGGGATTAATTAATGGCCATGAGGTGAGCGGACCTGAATCAGCTGAAATACCTAAAATTTAATTGTATAGTAGAAGCTGGTTGCTGTTTTTTTTTTTTATGTCTGGAACTATAAAGGGAGAAAAAATATCACACTAGACTAGCACTTCTGTTCAAGTTTTGAACAGAAGTGCTAGCGCTTCTTGCTCTGACCACTTCTGAACAGCATAAGAAAACAGTAAAACAAACAACTTTTGTGACCCCCAACAAGAGGAGATGCCAATGTTCCCAAACTAATTTGCATCAACTATCACAGGGTTTTAATGGGACTTTAATTCAGCTGTGATGGTTTCTTTTCAATCCACGTAAAACACTAAAGATAAAGAAATAATTTAGATGGTGACAGTATCTAGGGAAATCGTGAAGGAGATCTGGACTGGCCAGAATATAAACCCATCATTGATTATTTTTTCACTCTCACACATAATCAGTAAAATACAGTAGTAATACACTCATTATAGCACAGCTTCTCTGTAACTGCTCTGTAGGTTGCTTCTTATTCAGTACTAATGCAATAGTTTGTCTTGATGAAAGAAACAATATGAGCATCATAGTGAGTTTGGCACCTACTCTCAACCTGGAGGTAGAGGCCATGTTGATGTTTACATCTCATATCTTCACAGTTAAAAAATAAGCTTGAAATACCAAAAAAGACATACAAGTGATGTCTTATGGATTATTTCCAATAATTTAATAACATAATCAAATTCTTATATTCCATCACAGCCATTTCTCCAATATATGTAGTTCTTTTATGATCCGACAACAGTTCAGTTTTGGATCAAAGTACAAATGCAATAATAGAGCAGAGGTGGGAGGAAATTTTTAGAGAATTCACAAAATTGGATATAGAGTAGTTCTGACAACTAAACTGAACTCTGTTTTCTTAGAAGAGACAACAAAGGCAAAGGGCTGAGAGTGAAGTGACATAGGCAGGGAGGCTGGGGCCATTGCAGGTGAGGAGGCTGGGCAGTCTGACCAGGGAGATCTGGGACACGGGTGAAAAATAAGTACAGGAGGGAAAGATGTGGTTTAAGTGCTCGCACCACATGGGAGAGCACCCTAACCATATCTGGACGGTTGAGCTGAGGCTACATACTGCACACGTTGAAGGCTGGACAGGTGTGCGGGTGTGATGACAAGCAACTGTAGGTAATCTTGTGAGAAGCAGGTCAGCAGGTCCACGCCCAAAACACACATAGACACGCACAAAACACACGCTCAGGTAATAGACATAAACACTAACTGGAACAACATAGCTGTGGGGAGAGACAACGCTGACTCGTCATGCTAAATGCTACTGTAAGCTGATAAGCATCTATTAGCTGGTGCAGCTGGTCACATGTCATAGTCAACCAGGGTCACAGAGAAAAAATAAAACAATACTCTCAACTACAAATGAATACTGAATGGGTGCTGCTATATACTAATTTACCATGGTTGTATTATAGTACGTATATCTCATGCAGGTTCTTTTTTGAAAATTGCTAACTGTCCTCTATTGACAGCATTTCACTCTACTTTTGTTTTTCTGTTGGGTTTTATCACAGCTGTGCTTTCTATTAAACCCAAGGCTCCTTATCAAGACATGTTTCCTATTGAGGCAAGCCACAGATAATGTTGAGAAGAGTTTAATGTGAGCATTCAAAGTAGTAGAGATAATGACAATGATTCAAAGTTGTCTGCTTATCTGGATTAAAATCAGGTTTTGTGTGTGTGTCTAATTTTGTGTTTGTATTTTTTTTTCTTTCAGTTACTTAAAAGAATACAGTAGTTAACCAATTTTTGGTTGTTAATCCAAGAGACCTGTAGTATTTAAAAAAATTGATCCCAAACACATAAAACACCATGTTTTGCATTTTATAAGTTTCAAACAGCTTAACACAACAGGAATGACTAATTATCCAAACAGCAGGTAATTAATTTTCTTTGAGTTGACTGAACAATTATTCAATCCACGATTGCTATTCTGATGAGCAAACACATTCAGCATACACAAATACTGCATTTAAGGACAGACATAAGCTTTGCACTGGAAACTAATATGCCATATTACTTTTCCATTTTAAATACAATAACTAGTTATGTCCTCTAGATATTCCTCATCTCATCCTCCACATAAATACTTGATAAAAAAAAAACGGAACAGCACCTCAGGAAATGAGCAGCATAGCAGTCAAAATGCTTTCCCCCTTTGGCCTCAGATTAACCTTCCTGTCTGTATGCTGCTTGTTTTTCATATTTGTTTTGCATGTGTGGATTTATTTGTCAGTATAAGGACTAAGTTTAGATATGCACCACCTAATCTTTTTCCTCTTAGCAGACTGTTGCCTAGACATGTCTTCCCCCAGGAGCAGCACAACAGAAATGACTATTTCACCTCAAACTCTACAAAGGATAAGTTGGATGTGAGGGGAATGATTACGGCGGACGTGTGATACACCGTTTTTGTATCTATGCGCATTAATGTGTGTGTGTGTGTGTGTGTGTGTGTGTGTGTGTGTGTGTGTGTGTGTGTGTGTGTGTGTGTGTGTGTGTTTATGTCAGTGTCAACACCTAATTGGTTAACACCCCATACAGACGGTGTTGGGTCTTACATTGTGTATTTCCTTATTTATTAACTTGTACATGTTTGTGATCATCAGTCTTACTCGATTGTATACAAGCAATTATGTAAACAAATGCATTCATAGATTCGGACTGAATTATATACGATGTTTGCAGAAGTTACGACACAACAGGGAACTGTAAAGAGACAGGTAGTACACGTTAAGAAAGCCCAGCATGCTGTCGCGACACAGCTGCTGCGGCTGGCTGCAGCTAACCAACCAGACATGGTGGTATCAATCCCAGGTGAAGGAACAGCTAGAACAGATATGGAAAGGTTCCAAAGTGGCTCCCGTGGTGAAGAGAATTAGTGTTTGATACCCCAAAAACAGGAGTGGAACAAGTAGAAACAGATTCCATGAAAACATCTGCGTGGGTTCTCTCTGGGTTCTCTGGCTTCCTCCCACCTCTAATGTACCTTAGGTGAATTCATTCATTCATTTTCAACACCCTCTTCATCCGCTGTTGCGGGTCGTAGGGTGCTGGATACACTCACACCTACCGACAATTTGAGACCAGCCCTTTCACCTGAAGCGCATGTTTTTGGAGGTGAGAGGAAGCCAGAGAACCTGGACATGGGGAAAATATGCAAACTCCGCACAGAGCGGGACTCGAACCAGGAATCGCCTTGCTGTGTGGCGACAGCGCTACCCTCTGTGCCACAATGCCGCCCTACCTTAGGTGAATTGGTCAGTCCAAATTGTGAGTGTGTGCAGGACACATGCACACAAACACAGAGCCATTAGCTTCAATTGTGTCCTAAGGCCTACAGAGAAATGGAGGTTTGAGTAATATAAGCACAAAACCTTCTGTTTGAGGGGGTTAGCATAGTCCTCAGGCGTTGTTGATGTAATTCTCAAGATCGTAATTGATGACATGTCAGTGTTACTTGAAAATGTTATGAGACGGCAATGCTGTAGGGGTCTAATTTAGGAGAATGGCTAGAGATAGAGCTGACTGTTCAGTGTCACAACATAGAGAGGAAGTGGGAGACACAAGGTCTTACAAGGAACATTAAAGACACTGAGAGCAGCTCAGTAGGACAAACAAGAAGTTATGTATTGTCTGTGGTTTAACGCTTGTATGTTTTTTACATTGAGTTGAAACAACTGTTAGACTTGCTGCCATAGTGGCAACAAAAATGCATTAGTACATAGGCAGAAACAGCATCCAAACTTTTGTTGACATGAAATCTAAAAATGTTCAAGTGTGACACTGCAGAAACTGACAGTTCCTTCCCTGTAGACACTTTGCAGGGAGTCCATTAGTCCACATGCATTCTTCAAGTCAAGCAGATGTACAGGCTCAGAAAAGACTGCATATATAGAAAGTTACTGCAAGGCTTTACCTCTTTATTTTCTGTTTTGACATTCTAATGAGAAGTGGTCTGCACATTCTAAGACTTACAAGTCATTGTTTAAAGAAGAAGACTATTTTTGCATCTGACCTCAGTGTTCAAGGTATGATTGAGTTTTGGCACAAAACCACTGTGTCATGGTATAAATAATTTCTGGTATAAAGAAGTACATATTCACTCTTTTCAGTTAAATAAAAGCTGCTTCTTGTTTAGTATTTTGTTGACCCATTCTTCACCTCTTCCCTTTTTGAGATTTCTGTTGCTTCAACATCAGACTTCTGTCTTTGGTGCTCTTGGTCCAAATACACAAGTCATAACTCCTGGTTCGTATCACCAGAAGGCCTGTACTTCAACATACAAATAAACAAAACCTGCTATTATCGAAAGAGAGCACTCTTCTTTTCCCCACAATTAGATCATGCCAGCTGTATTTCGTTTTGTGAAATTGCGGATACAAACGGAGGAAATGGGCTTTCTCCGGCGGATAGCTGGTGTCTCCATTAAAGATAGGGTGAGAAACACTGCTGTTCGCGAGGGGTTCAGAGTAGAGCTGCTGCTCCTTTGAGTGGAAAGGAGTCAGCTGAGGTGGTATGGGCATCTGGTGCGGATACCTCCGGGGCGCCTTCCTAGGGAGGTGTTTTTGGCACGTCCAGCTGGGAGGAGACCTCGGGGCAGACCCAGGACCAGGTGGAGGGATTATATCTCAACACTGGCCTGGGAACGCCTTGGGATCCCCCAGTCAGAGCTGGTGGATGTGGCTCGGGAAAGGGAAGTTTGGGGCTCCTTGTTGAAGCTGCTGCCCCCGCAACCCGAATCCAGATAAGCGGTGGAAAATGGATGGATGGATGGATGGATGGATTTTTCAAATTTCAAAACAATTAAGTGAGTACATGAGCCTAAAAGCACAAGAAGTTATTATTCAATGCCTTGCCCAAAGGAGCTCAGGAAGCACTTGCTGCCTTACCACAGAATAGTAACTTTAGTAACCACCATGCATGCAGGTATAAAATCAGACAGGAAAGCAATAACAAATAGAGACAACAGAAAAGACAAGGGCCTAATGGATAAACATCTCCATTACAAGTTCTGGACCCTACTATATCCTGTTATGCAAGGCCAGCCTCCTGTAATGAAACTGTGCTCAGAGATTTGTAGAGCATGGATAATGTGCTTGCATGAACTTCACCGACTTAAGAAGTTCACTTACGTAATGAAGACTGCTGGGACTTCATGCATTTGTTAGTTTATTTTTGGTTCTTTGTCTCGAGGGCTTCATATCGTAATGGCACTTCATGGTCAGGTGATAAAAGAATTTTGAAGATAAAAGAAAACAATTAGAAATATGAAGAGAGTGGAATATGATAGAATAACAAGAAGACTAATGTGACACAAAGGAAGGTTCATAAGCAGAACTTCCTAGACCAGAGTTGTCATTCGTCCTCGAAGCCTTGTGATTCACAAGCTACATTGCTTCAGCAGCTATATAGGGTTCAAAACATCCTTTTTCTTGGGCTCCTTCACCATCCGTGGCTCATTTGGATCATGTTTTGCTTCCTAGAGATGGGGACCAATCAGAGGTGTCCTCACAAACGATTATAATGAACACATGATGATTTGTCAGATGGTTCACTACGCTTTAATCCTATCATGCAGAAACAACTTAATGAAATAGCGTGTCATAATCTAAATTCATAAAAATGATAATGAGGTCACTTTGTGTTCATAAATGAATGATAATTCATAAAACCTTTTAACTAACATTCTTGTTGGTAGTGGTAGTCAAGGCTTCCTCACCTCCTCTGGTATTCTGCTGTAGTCCAAAGATTATTGATCGCAATGCTCTGATGCAATCAGTCTCCACTTTTACCACATATTGATGCAGGGGTTTTAGGCTAATAGCTTCTTAATAAACACTGATTTGATCCTCTGCAACAAGTGAAACAAAGAGGGCACACCAGCAAAACAACAGCAAAACAGGAAGCTCTATAAGAAAACAAGAAAAACAGCAGCTGAGGAAAGGTTTTGTTTGTCCCCCTGATGCAACATGGAACACCTTCAATGATTAGACTATACGTCTTGTACTGCATAGTGTACTCTGTGTGTTTTACACCAACACAGTGTGACTAGGGAGGACCTGTTGGGTTAGGGAGATGGCATTGTTGGCATTATCAAGCACCAGAGCTGTGATACAATGAGCCGGGACAGCAAACAGTAAACAATTTTTTTTCCCAGTAAGATAGCAGAGACCATCTCAGAACAGTAAATATCTTTTGCTTTACCTCATCTGTCTGTGTCTGCAGTCAGCACAGTGAACATAGTTTAAGATCACTTCTAAAAACAGCAATTTAACAACCTTTATTCCCAGTCATAAAAAGGACCAGTCACCCCTCACACTAAACTCAAGCGTAATTTTTTCAACTGTAATTTACTCTTCAGGGTGAACGTAATTAAAGCTTGTACTGAATCCAAAGTGTTTGAGTTGTAATTGACACTTGAGGCACCATATTTTCATCTTTGCAGCCTGTCACGGTACAGAGCTCTCACTGGCTTAGTAAATGGTGAAGATGCATAATGAAGTGACGACAGACACCGTGAACTCTCCTCCTTTCCGAAGATACAGCCATGTTAGCTGGTCTGTGAGGTAATAAGAGGGTGAAGCAGTGCTTTCAGTTAATGCCATGATGCTAATGTTCCCTTAATGACCATGTTACCATGCTAATGCTTCACAGGGATAATGTTTATTAGGCTCACCATTATGTCGACATGCCCCAATTTACTACTTATTATTGAACACAGAGTACAGCCAAGACAAGGCAATCTTTACCAAAACTACCACTGCCACATGTCGATCTCTGCTGGTGCTATTTGTTACTTGTTTTTTTTTTTGTTTTAAATTCAGAATAAACCAACTTATCAGATTTGGGTTCTAAATGCTTATGTTACAAACTTGATTTTGTCAAGTTTGTCATTTACTCTCATTATCTTATATCATGCAGCATGTTGTGTTGAGATCAGAGTACATTAATAATAATATACTGGTCCCTGATTCATTGTGGGTCATAGTTGCACGATTATCACATCTTTATTCCTCTGGGAACTGTCATATTTCTGTCCGGCTGAATTGGAAGTGCCACTCAATTTCTCTCCTTCCATTTGACATACTCTCTGTTCTCTGTCTCTATACTTTTCAAGACAAATTGCCTGTATGAAGCAGAGACTGAGAGTAAGTTCATTATTAAAAAGACAGATATAGGAAAAGAGGGACAGGAGTGGCCACACTCCAACCTCTCTGCTCTTCCAAATTAAACTGCAGCCAGAGGGCTGCCACTGGCTGATGGAGCACTAATTAACATCTACAATGAGAGACATTCAGAAACCTTTTTGTGTCAGTTCAACGATCTGGCACTCACCCCCACACTACTGTATGCAGCCAGCCAATGAGACTATAATGAGATCACACCCAAACAGAGTGTGCTGTGCACCCCTCAGGACAAAATCTTGGCCCAGTATACTGGATGGAAATCCAACATGAGCTCTGACAGATAACTTTGGATTATGGGACTCTCATAAATCCAGTGTAGTGTGAACTTGTAGTGTGGACTGGCACCGGGGTCCCCCTTACAGGACACCTCATGGAAGTAAATCAAATTAAATCTGATATGCCCCTCAGCAATTGAAGGAATCGTTAGAAAAATATGACAATAAGTATTTTCTTATGTACTCTAATTTCACTCATTAGAATAAAATTGGAAAAGGTCGAACAGCTACTCTGTTATCCAACTAAGAGTGAATAATTATCCAGATGCCACTCAGAGAGAACAAACCTCCACTGAGGCAGCTCAGCCTGCTCATTATATTGTAGCACCTCAAGGCAATAGTCTATGATAGATAGACTCGCTTAATATGATTCTATGACCATGAAAAACTATCCCAAGAATTAGAACTGAAGTTGGTATCATTATCAGTTTTCACTCTCTGAGTACTACCTAGTTCTTTATCTATGCACTATATATTTTAGGCAGGTGATGTTCCCCAAAACACCCACGTCCAGCTGACTAGGAATGAACATAAAATGCTTGCATTCTGGTATTTTGTGTAACTGTTAAAAAGAAAAAAAAAAAAAAAGATATCCTGATGGATGGTCAAGGACCATTTGATGTGCAAAATGGAACTGGCATTCAGCCAAGACATCCAGTTACTGAACAGAAAGAAAAGACAAAGATGGTGTGGATTTTTGTACAAACCTGAGGAGATGGGACAGATGGCAATGTGGGATTTAATATGACAATAGTTGGCAATGATAGCAGACATGAGCAGAAAAGTTGAGGCCATCATCAAATCTTGTGTGGAGTTTATAGTAAAATGTTTGGAATAAGCTCTAATTGGAATGAAGCTCCTTCTAAAAACAAATTCATTTTGAAAGAACAGTACATTTATTTGGCATTTGTTAAAATGGTTATTTATGTTACAGTATTTTCCGCACTATAAGGCGCACTGGACTATAAGGCGCACTCTCAATAATTTTTTTTGTTTTATAATTTATTTCATATATAAGGCGCACCGGATTATAAGGCGCACACAATAAAAAATAAATAAAATTTATTTGATAAACTGCAGCGGCTGTAGTTGCGCAATCTGTCCACTAGATAGAGCCGCGCTGCTCAGGCAGTCATGATTGCATTCATGACTTCCTGACTACCTTTGAATGGCCCCTATTGTTATGTCAATAAGCCATTCTGAGCCTCATCAAGGAAACCTGATCACTTGATCACTTTGCCATCTTAGAAAGAAGTCAACACGCATATTAAAAAACCTGACATTAAAAACTGGTTAAATTCATTACGAGTGCAGTCAGTGTGAACAGAGAGGATTACTTCCTGATCTGAAGTTCGAAGCAAATATTTAAGCTCCGACGTTCGTCTTCGTTTATTAGTGAAATATTGTTTCGATCGATCGGTAGTCCAGTCGGAGGTGAGGTGCAGCTCTTTGCTACTGTGTTTCCTAAACAATTTTTTAACTAGTTTTTAATGTCAGGCTGATAAGTTACTGTCAAATGTGACGCTGTTTTACTCCTAGAACTGACTTTAACGTCGGTGGCTCACCGCCGTGACTCTCACAGCACGTCGCTGCAGACAGAATACACAAGCCTGAATACACCCCTCCGCCGCCCGCCCAGAGCTATCAACTACATTTGTAAATCAATTGAAGGCAGGCTCTTCATTCTTGTGTCAAAGAGAAAAGATCAGATGGGGTTTTCCAAGCTGTTTATGCCAAAGCAGCAGGTCTCACATACAACCCACCAAATGAGCCCATGAGAAAGTGCCGTTGCTCTCATTCCAGGATCCCCAGGAGTGCTCCAAAAATCTGTACATGGCCATCCTTGAAAATCTTGAAGATTCCTTCCAACTTTAGAAAGTTTGTGCTTCTTAGAATTAGTCAATCCAGAGGAAGCATTCCAGACTGTCCAGGAAATTACGGCCAATAATATAATAATAATAATAATGATAATGTTGCTTTAAGAAGAAAGAAATCGTTTAATTGATCCCATAGGAAATTATTTTTTCATTCACAGGGTTTTTAGTTAGTATATTGAGACAGGCATATACTGTACATGTGTACAGGCCCCTGAAACAACCACATACACACAAGAGGCCTGTAGCAATGAAGAATGGGAGGCAGATCATGGGCAGCTTCTTCTTTGGTATGCCCCACATGAGCAGCTTGTGGGGGGTGCCTTGCACAGGGGCACCTTGGCAGTGTTCAGGAGGTGAGCTGACACCTCCCACTGTCAGCTCACTCTCCAAATTCTTTGGTTCACCAGGTCTTGAACCGGCGACTACCAGTCCCCAGTCCAAAACGTAGTGGATTGAGCTACTGTGGGCACTAAGACCTATTCCTGTAAGGTCTGAACTTCAATTCCTGTATTTAAATCAGGAATTGCAGGGTAACAGGGTAAAGCGGTCTGTTTTCTTGGTTTTTCTCAGGGACAATGAGTTGGACAGTGCAATGTCCCAGCGTACAAACTGATATTATTAGTGCTGGCAGCTGGAGCTACATCTGCGGGTGTAGAAAGGGGCTTCTGCTTTTTAAAAAGACATTAGTCTTACACTCGCAACACCATGGGCCAAGGCTGTTTATCAAACCTGCTCTACTGGCCATTGTAAGAACACTAGTCAAATCCCTGGAAAAGGTGCCTGTTAGCATTAGGCACAGAGCATTTCCTTGATAAGAAACAGAAGGCAGAATTTAGGGATATATAGGTTGAGAGATTTTATGATTAAAGGCCGACAATGAGCTTCCCCTCTTTCAAAGATGAGCAGCTGCTACTGGTTGAAAATTTTCTGTACTAAAAATCACAACACAAGACCTCAGAGGAATTTATTCCACCTTCATACTTTTTATTGATCATATTTTCTCTGTTAGTGGATAGGCTTCCTAATTAGCAGTCTTTCAGTTTCTCACCGGCAGCTACACATTCTCTGATTGTGTGAACATAGCACTGATTGTACCCAAGAGGTGTGAGGAGTCTGGCCTGGCAGTTAAGTTCATGTTATGCCCCTGTGAAAGGAAAAATTTCTTTAGAAAATACAAATAATATTTATATGTGTATAAATTTGTATGAAGTTGTGAAGTACTAATGTTTCCCATAGTGATCTTTACAGTTATGGTATGCATATAATATTGAGTATGTCTTATTTTGAAAAGCTGTAAAGGGTTCATGTTATGAGACACTTTTTTTCTGGTCTCTACATATACACAGCACAGTATAATGGCCCTCCCTAACTACCAACTAATACTGTAGAATGAGGAGTTGGTAGGGTTAGGGAGGCATGTTGCTTGTAAGTTTGTTTGTGTGCAAACAATTTCACTCCGGCTTGCTACAGCAAGAAGCATCAGAACAAGTGGTTTTGCCTCGAGCCTGACCCACATAAAAGTATCACTCCCAGCCATACTGAACCCAGGCTGTACCCAGCCCACAGGTAAGTATTGCCATGTTTTTATCTCATTTACTTTACAGTTGTCTATGAGTATGATGAAGTCAGCTTGTACTTGTCTAACTAATTAGCTCTGCTTCAGTCTGCTGTGCAACGGCGTTTGAAGCAAGTTTCACGTTAATAAAGTGGGGGTTGACAGACAGACAGCTGTGTGTCTGTGTGCATTTATGTGTAGCCTGCCTATGCTTGTATGTGCGTGTGCAGACGTCCAGTGTGTCCCTGGGGTCATAACAAACCATAATGATAACATCCACCGTAAACATTAGCCCATGCTACCATTAGCCACATCTTCTCCATGTACAGACAGATCTTATTAGGATTTAATGGTGCAGGCCAGAGACAGCTTGTTCTAATTAGAACTCATTTGAGTGACTTTTAGACAGCTGAAATTCAGAACCACAGATCAGTTTGGGACAATATACTCTGTACTTCAAATACAGTGTACAGTAGTTGTTCGTCTAACAGCTGTGTGAAATTTATTTTAAAAAGACATGGGACTAGAATTTTTTCTTCAAAAAATTATTTTAACTTGCGTCATTTCTTGCTTTCCCAACAACAAGAAGAATTTTAACATAAATGGAACGTTAATTCATAGAATGAAACTATTTAGACATTAATACATTGAAATGCACAAACAGGTATTACAAGACGACACACTTAAAAGACATAACCCTATAAAACATTTGCAAGAAACTCAATCATGAAGGACAGATGTGACACCAGAATGTTCCTGTCCACTTTGTTAATCTTTGTTCATGTCAGTTCATTTGAAATATTAATGATTTAGGTAAGCAGGATAATGCTGATAAAATACAAGTTTAGAATTCTACATATTAAACCATCATTTTAAAAATGCATGTTTTTAACATTTAAAACATTTACAGTATTAATAACATACTAATAAAATTTAAAATTGTCAGCTTAGATTGAATTATTCCTTGGTTAGATGTAAAAATGTCTCAATAAAAATTTCATGGAAAATCAAAAAGTGACTGATTATTTTTATTTATCTGAGGATGACAATATCACTATACCTGCATGGCTCCAGCAGTGTTTTTAGCCTTGTCATATTAAGCTGAGGCTACCAAACTGAGTTGTGCTTCTGATGTGTCAGTATTGTAAATGACACGTCAAGAGTTAAATTCCGACGTGAAGGTACATTTGAGGGACTCGTCTTCCTGACCACAAGAGGCTCGCTGATCTGATAAGGACGGCTGTGTTAGCAGGAGCAATCTCCAACTGCACATGGCCAAAAAATCCGCAAAGTTGGTGTCATGGAGTGCCACTGTAATTACCGTCTCTCCGAAGTGTACTTCAGGGGGCAGATGCTCAAATGGTAGACACCATGGTGCCAAAATCACATTGTGAGCATTGTCAAAGATGATGATAGATAGATAGATAGATAGATAGATAGATAGATAGATAGATAGATAGATAGATAGATAGATAGATAGATAGATAGATAGATAGATAGATAGATAGATAGATAGATAGATAGATACTTTATTAATCCCGGAGGAAATTGCATACTGTAGTTATTGAAAGCAAACGGCTTTGGTTTTATTAAAATACCCTATCTCAGCAGTCATTCACAAGGAAATTACTGCATGAAATTGTGGCATGAAAATGGGGTCAAAGTCAGTAATTTCATTAATTTGCACTGGAAAAAGCAATTGCACACTAACTTTTCCAGATTAATCATGATCATTAATGCCTTAACATCGATGGCCCTCATAAAAATTCAATCAGGGGATGAAACTGTTACATCAAATGAAACATGGTGTTATCTGAATCATTACCTTCCTCTTGGGAGTTCATCTTCAGCAAACGTAATGGTGTCAAAAAGGGTATGACATTGGTCAAGTGCGCTGTAAAAAGGGGTTACTAAAACCATAAGTAATCTCCTGTGCTGGTAAGTAATTGCACAGAAATTGTCCTGCACGAGTGATACATAATAGTGTGAGAGATTTTAAATCACAAATTATTCAAAGACACAGTAACAAAAGACACACGTATAACTCAAACAAAGCGTCAGGGTTTTTACATGAGCACATGCCTTTGTGGGATAAGGCATGAGCACGTGCCACAGACACCTGCTGTGGTACTCTGGCTGCTGGTGGTGGGGGGGAAATAGGCTGATCGATCACCTGCTGCACAAAATCAGTCGGAAAGTCATTCCGTGTCCACCAAGGAAGCAGATAACAAAAGGAAGGGAAAAAATGAAATATAGATGGGGATGGAGACAGAAGGTCAAAGCAAGGACATGAGGACATGAGGAAGAGCTAAACAAAAAAAAGAGGATAAAAAATGAAAGGGATGAAAAGGCAGGAGATTAAAAACCTCTGCATTCACAATAAATGGAAATTGACTGCAGAGGACTTCCTCCATGATGATGAACTCTAAAAAGAAGCTGCAGTTAGGAGGATCGTGCAGGTTGTTTTTCTCGTCATGTCCTGTGCATGTGTGCACAACACGTGACCACGGAGTCCCGTTTTCTCTGTTGATCACAGAGCAGTTTGCTCAAAGGTGATGTCAGTCAAGCTGGTGGCCATTGTTGTGAATGAGGAATGAATGACAAAAAAGGAGCTGAGTAATGAAACTTTTTTTTTCTGCAATTACTAGTATGCTTTTCACCAGGAGAGAGGAATCCCAGCATGTGCTGAGCAGGAAGTAGTGAGACACACTCGTTCACAGGCTGACATCCCTTTATGTACGCAAATAACAACCTAGATGTTTGTTTGTGAACAATGTGAAGAGGCAGAAAACTGATTTGCAATTTGCAGTAGCCCGTATTTTGGATCAGACCACACTAGTCAGGCGAGATGGAGATGCTCTGACGTGGTCGTCGTTCATCCCACTTTGGTGCTAGGAAGAGACAATGATTTCACTTCACCTGTCAGTGGTCAAAATGTTATGGCTAATTGGAGTCGTTCACAAATAAACCAAATTTAGACTTTCACTGTTTACATTTTTAAAAAGGTTGTCATTGGACAAACAACTAAACAGCAGACTGGTCCAATTCTATCAAATTTTCTGCACTGATGCTTGTTTTTTGTGACCTACTGTGTAGTTTACCTATATTTCACAATGTAGAATACTCTTGTAGTTGTACATAAGGATCTTAGCTCTTTTTTGTATGTGCCATAATGTTTAACATCAGTGTGAACCCCGCAATGATCTTGTATGAGATTGTGCTATATAATGGATTCTGTAATTTGCTTATCTCCATCTGTGAACAATTTGCACACAGGTTAGAACAATCGTCCTGCATGTATTGAGTAGCATTGATGGATTTGTGCTTCTAATCTTTCTTTCAATTATCTCACTCTTATTCACAGCCACTGCTAATAATTGCTAAAAACTCTTATTTAGCACAAAAAATGGTATAAGAAGTATTTAATTACGTTTGCCTTAATAAATGCCCTGCACTCTTAAGAGGGAAAAGCAAAAATTTAGTTTGTATGACAGTTTGGTTCTTCATGTAAAATAGATCTGGGCTGTTAGTTTTCATTTAAATGGTACAGTTTAGGGGCTAATCAATAACTGATCATTTTTATCCTTAGAACAAGAGATGTATGTGTAAGACTTGTTAAAACAGCACAAGAATTTTAAAACAAAAATTCAAGCAAGACAGGTGAATTAACTAAAGGTGATTGTTTATTACAGCAGATGGTGTGTGTTAGTCTCTCAGAAAGTCTTCAGGAAAAAAGTGATGAAAGGCATACATTCTGAGCAGCAATAGCTAGATCCTCCATAGATTCCAGATATTGGTGGTGGTGGCTGATGGGTCTGCAGAGATGGATGAGACAGACAAGGGTTTTGAAGTGATGAGGATGAAGACTGGTCGGTGTTGGTCTTAAATATCCATCCATCCATCCATCCATCCATCCATCCATCCATCCATCCGTTTCAATAGGTAGTGAAATGACTTGCTGGACCCCTCCCTCCACATTGTATGTTCAAAGACTGAACCACCGTTAACACCTCTGCAGTGTTTTTTCAGTGGGAGTGGGAGAGTGGGACATAATGGCAACATGAAACAACTAGAGGTACAGAGAGAATAGTAACGTAAGACAGTTTAGAAAAAAAGGTTATATATATATTATTCTGACCAGCAGATGATGATAGATAATACTTTAATCTAGAGCCCCAGACAATGAGAGTTTGAGCATGCATGACAGAAGGTTTCATATAAATATTATGGAACCCTAGCGAATGAAAACTAATGGATTACTGAATGCGACAGCCAGAGTGTAGATGAAAGGAAGAGGAGGGGTTTTTTACAGTAAGCGTTGGAAACAGAGTCTTGAATGTAGGTCATCAATTCAGAAATGTATGCCACTCTTTCAGGAACGAAGACCAGAACGTGAGAGATAAATAAAATACTGAACAAACGTCTGTCCGTCCATCATTTAAAAACCTAATCTAGCAAACTACAGCAGCTAACAATACTGAGAGGGAATTAATTTACATGTTAGAGGGATAAAATTTGCCCTCACTATAGTCTAAATCAAACTTCTTTTTATACATGTGTAAAGATTTAAAAAATCAAAGCAACAATAACCACAAAAAAACAGCCATGTTTGTGACTATTGTGCATTCATGGCTTATCGTTTCTTAATGACTCAAATCTGGCAGATGGCAGGATTTGGGAAATTCAGTTTGAAGAGAATGCAGTCAAAGTTTGTGGTGCTTATTTTTCACATGTTGGGATTTCTTGCTTAGTCCTCAAGTCTGAATAGTTTCATCTCATTGGGCAACAGCGCAGCAAGGTGAGTATGTCCAGAAACACAGTTGTGCACGAATGAAGGACACCAATGTGATGTAAAGCTTTTGTTTTTGATTTGATCGCATTTGACAAGAACAGACAGACGCACAGCTGTTAATATTTCTGTGGGGTGTTGAAAAAGATTTTGCATTATGGAGGAGGAACTTGATCTCAGGAGTCTAATGGGCACAACAATGGGTAAAGACGTGTTTGAAGCTGTGTCAGATGCAATTGACCAGAAGCAATCTGTGTCATCTGAAGAGAAGAGTGCTTTTCTGGAGGTTACGTCTGGAAAAGCTCATAGTAATAATTAGCCATTCCTATTTTTTTCTGTAACAGAAAAAAAACTGACCCAGTCTCTCAGTAGGAACACCTGTGTGAATACTAAATATGGGTCACGGGACTATGGAGGACAAAAACATCAAAAAAGAACCCCCCAGACTTAAAGGGGTCCTATTATGAAAAACAAATTTTTCAGGTCTCTACATATACATAGTGGTCCAACTGACCAAAACCTAGAATCTGGAAAACAAACGCTTCCTGGATCAATAGATATTTGGAATCTTTCTTCATGGCTGGACAGATCAAAAACCATTAGATTCATAAACCTTACGTCATCTCCGGGGTGATTGATAGAGTAAATTGACCTATCCTGAGTTTTGAATGACCACTCGGACATGGGCGTGGTCATCCCTGAGAGGGAGTTCGTTCAGGCTACGGTAGCATTGTGCAATAATGTCCTAGGTCAGAACTGTTGAAACCAGCTAGCATTTGGCTAACTAGTTAGCCCCGCTCCAGTCATGTGTGTGTGTGTTTGTGTGTGTGCGCATGTGTGTGGTTCGTGATCAGGCTACGGTACCAATGTGTGATAACGACCTGAAAGTTCCTCACTGTCCCTACCTGTTGAAATCAGCTAGCATTTGACTAACTAGTTAGCGCTGCTTCAGTCAGGTGTGTGTGTGTGTGTGTGTGTGTGTGTGTGTGTCTCCACCTGAGGCTATCCCCAGCATCACAGCGAACACATAACCAGTCACACATTAATTACTAATTCAGAACAATTGTCTGTTTTTTGGTGAATGAAAGCAGCGTTACCTCTTCTAAATGATCGGAGAGCTGCGTGTATCCACACACACGCACACGCACACGCACACGCACACACACACACACACACACACACACACACACACACACACACACACACACACACACACACACACACACACACACACACACACAGGGGTGGACAGTAACAGAGTAAATTTACTGAAGTATTGTACTTAAGTACATGTTTGCCTTCAGTCAGCGGATCACCTGCACATATCTGCTTCCTCCATTTTTTCTTCTCTATGCGTCATTGAGAGCTTTGATGTCATTTATGGCCTTTCTCTCCCATAGCCAGTATTCAGAAAGGTTCTGTCTTTATAAAGGGCAACAGTCCTCTGACTAGTTTGGCCTACATTATTGTGTAACTCCACTGTGCTTCCCAAGATTCAATACATGATTCAATAAATTTCAATAAATGATTAGTTTCCAAATCTAGTATTTGAAATTGAGATACTTTAATGAGGCAAATGTTCGCTCTGAAAAAAAAAAGAAGAAGAGATAAAACAGCCCTGGAAGATTTTTGTTTTCCAGAGTAAATTACAGGCAATAGATTTGGTGTTTTGATCAGGTGGTTGTTTTTTCTTTTTTATGCCCATCATAAAAGCGCAGTGTATGTAGGAGGGGATATTTATTTATTCATTTGACAACTACAGTATACGTGTGTGTGTGTGTGTGTGTGTATATATATTTTTATATATATATATATATATATATATATATATATATATATATATATATATATATATATATATATATATACATACTGTATATCCTCAATAGGGAGTCATCAAAGCTAGTGCTCTGACCTACTTTCATAAAAGCACTGGCTTTTTATCTACGACTTACTCACTCTGGCTTTCTCCCTTGTCTTTGCATCTTATCCGGTTCCTGAGTGTACAAAGGTTAAAATTTGACCTTGACCTAGTTTTCTCAAGGTCAAGGGCATCATCTCATTTTCATCCCTTTTGCCGTCCGAGTAATGTGTTGTTTGATTTATATTTAAATCTGCAACGGTTGCGAAGACATTTGTTGGAATAACGGACAGATGGACGAACGGGCTAACGGAAAACACACAAACACTGACAATTACAATACATCACTGCTTTGAAGCAGGATGTAATAATTACAAAACTATCATGCCCCTCAGCTCAATGGGTCCTTTCATCATCTTTTATCTTATAATTTTGTTTTCTCTCATCCAGCTACAGCAAGCATCTGGTTTTAGCAAAAATTCAATGAATAACTCAATAAATCCTGTACCACACAACAGACATAAATATTTAGAAAAACCATTTTTACATAGAGTTCCCATTTGCCTTAGCAGTAAATGAAAACTAAAACAGATCAAATGAGAGAGTGAATATTTTGTAAAGATTTTCCAGATGGCCAGAGAATCCAACTCAAATGAATACTAATCTTTTTACCAAATGTGGTAATTGTTTTGCAACAGGTTTGGTATAACAACATTATAATAGTAGGTTCTGCTATCCAAATGTCGCCAAAGAATAGCCTGTGAATCTATAATACCAGTTTCCTGGGGTTCCTTTCGCCCAATCTGTGGAGTTTGTGCCTCATATATCGAGGCTACATTCTTCCAGTGGTTGACATGGGAATCTGCCCGTAACCCTCAGCCACGTCTACTACAGACATTTCCTGTCCTTAGCTGTCCCAACAATTAAAGCCTTGAATGCCTGAAAATATACTGCCAACCTTCATTGTTTTTCATTCCTTTCACATTTCCAACTAAAGGCTTATATGGCTTATAAACAGAAATTTGAAGGAAGTGGTTATAGCTTGAAGACTTTCGAATTGACTCAGTAATAAATTTATTGTTTTACATTTTAACCTCCCTTACTGACGTAAAGCATTAGGTAGTTCTTATGTAGTTGTGCTATTCCATGTACTGTACATGACTTTACAGTGTATGGTGTTATATAATTTCTGTAGTTTGTTAAATTATTTCTTATTTTGTAGAGCACTTGCATTAATATAATTAATGCAATGCATAAAAGCATTTGATTCACCTAGAAATACAGGGCTGGGTTGAAATAAACATGCATGGTTGTATAAGATTTTTAATTGTCTATTTTAAGTACAGACTCACTCAGGTTTGCATGACTGCTAACCATCTGGGCCACGGCTTTAGAACAGAGCCTTGGATACACAGACTGTCAGCAGGGCATGTGGCCATTTGAAAGTAATTTCTATGATGCTTGTGACCATGGTAATGCTGGGTGTTGGTACCAACCATCCATCCGTGGACTGGACAATTGATTAATTGATATTCACTATTTGTAAAACACAAAACAGCATAATTTTATCATGTTTGGAGAAGCAACATTTCAAAAACAAAAAATTGGAAAGATCTCTAAATAAAACGGAAAAGGGAATCATCAGGCAGACAGTTTGGACATGTCGTCAGGTCTCAGCTGTTAGCTGATATCACATTTAGCACTTGCGTGTACTACCATTAGCATGTGACATTACCTTTTCAACTTCTTATATTATATTATATTATATTATATTATATTATATTATATTATATTATGTTATATTATATTATATATTATAATGGGAACCCATGGAAATTCCACGATGAAACAGTTATATCAGATTTCATACCAAACATTTGATAAAAAATATATTGGTATTATAAACCAAGCGCACCACCATAGTCCAAAATCAACTTGGTGACGTAACGACTGTGTTGGCAAATCATGGATTGCACTGGGCGGGCATTGTGAAGCCGTAGAGGAATGTTAGCAGGCTAACTGGAGAAAGAAAGCTAACTAATCGTGAGACTGGGAAAGGAGCTGACGTTAAAGGAAAGGCACCTGTCAAAGAGCAGTTGGTAAAGAAATTTTAGAAAAGTGATAGTTCTGTTAGCTGACTACATGAACAGAACTGTATGTAATTACTTAAAGACCGTTTTCGTCAGATGCCTGAGGAGCATTTTGGATACTACATCGATTGTCCCATTCCAAACGGAAACCATAGCTGGACAGACTGATCGTGCGAGCCAGCTGGTTTCACTCAGAAATCGTTGCCGTTTTCTGTGTCGTTCCTGCTGTTTGGACTCTGCTAAAAAACACGAAAATTGTTGGAACAATTCTGACACTCTAAAATTATGTTAACTGGGAAGACATGTATAGTTATTTCTTCTCCTAACAATACGCAATATTATTCACATGATTCGTTCTGGCAGATGCGCTGTGATTGTTTGGGCACTTGATTGACAGGTAGTGGGTGGAGTTGGTGAAAGGGTAAGACCTTTCAAGTGAGCTTATTCAAATATATAGGTGGGGATTATATTATATTATATTATATTATATTATATTACATTAAATTATATTATATATTTAAAAAATTAGAGTCCTGGAGCTCATTCAGAACTCTGCTGCTCAAGTTGGACCACATCAGTCCAGTTCTGAGGTCCTTACATTGGCAGCCTATCAGGAGGAGGATTGACTTCTGTTCTGTTCTGATAGAGATTTGTTACCGGTCTATAAAGCTCTGAATCATTGAGGCCCAAAATACATCAGTGACATCCTGACCCAGTATGAACCCACCAGACCCCTCAAGATCATCTGGATCCAGTCTTTTATCAGTTCCCGGAGTCAGAACCAAATGTGGAGAAGATGCTTTTATGGTCCACATGTCTTGAAGAAAAACTCCTAGAAAGTCTCAGGTCAGCTGAAACACTCTAGGTTAAAGACCTATTAAAGTCTTCTCAGCTGCATTTAAATATGTTTTTTTAATTTTATTGATGAGATGAGATGAGACAATCATAATGGTTTTTTCTTATCTGAATCCGGTTCACTGAGTTATTCCAGCTGGCTACGGGAGAGAAGTAGTGTACACCCTGGACAAGATGCAAGTTTTTACAGGGAAAAGTCCGAGGTGAAATAGAACTAAAGACCTAAGGATTTAAGACCAGTAACCCCAGGCAGCAAACTGAGATTCACCATCCTGCTCGAGGATGCTTTGATGAACGAACTGAAGCACTGCTGAAATACTGCTCTACTTCTGACAGCTACAGTGAGAAAATATAAAACCAGAAGGCCAAACAAGTCTGGACGAGAGAATAGATAGGCTTCTTTCAGGGTTTTTTTTCTTTTTGATCAACAGCAACTGAATGTGAGATTCAGCACATTCAGAAAGATTATTTTCTGACAGTCCGCTTGTATCTGTCATTGGCTAATATGTTCCCATTTGGACAGTACAGGTCTAAACATACAGCTATTAAAGCCTAAAACTCAATCATGTTTCATAGAGTTGAGATAGTGAGCAGGTTGGTTGCTTTTAGACATCACATCACCAAATAATCTATACCAGCCATCAGGAACAACCAATGTCCCAGACCAGCTTTCTCTTCCTAATATTAAATTAGACTAAACTTCTGTCTGAGCCTGGCTTAACTGTAACCTTGGAAGCTGTTATATAGTGTATCAGCATGCTGCCCTGTGTGGCTGTTAATAACCACTGGAACTCCTCTGCTGCTGGCCTGCTGTATTACAGGGCGGTAGCACACTGACCTACTTATGTGGTCTGTTTAGTGTCTTATATTTTCCTGATGCAGGCGGCAGAGCAGCCCACAAATCAGTGCTCTATCAATAGCTTCTCATCATGTTTAGACTCCAGGGTATAACCACTGATCAATTTGTCGTAGTGAGAAGACAACATGTGAGCATGTGTGTATTATATATGCTGATTGTGTTTGTGTAAATGCAACAGCTCTTATATATCAATTAGAGAGATATTTAGTCAGAGAATGCTCTAATTATAACAGATAATTTGGAGAGCTGCTTTGTTTTGTTCCACACTGAAACTCCAAACACTTAAGCACACACACACACACACACACACACACACACACACACACACACACACACACGGTAGACACCTGTTCCTGTGAATTCCCATTTTATGATCTTGCCAGAAGTGATATGTGGGTCCTCAGCGTGCATCGAAGGTCAAATTGCTAACAAATACTCCCAAGCGGTCAGCATTTATGTCACATCAGGTAACTGGCACATCAAGAACCTAAGACTGTAACCGTCATAAGGCAAAATGAAATATCACATCTGTCATATCTCAGCACGTACTCTTCAGGTTAACTTGATATATAACCATGACAGAATTATCTGGGACAGGTCTCTTTGAAGGGGCCTCGACTTGCTGTTTAAAGACATTTTAACACGTTTTAGCATCTGGGCCATTCACACCTTGATGATCCATAAGAGCTGGAAAGGTCAAGCCAGCCAAGATTATTCTAGACCAAACCAGTTTACTTCAGTCTTGTTTTTTTTAATCCATTTGCCAGACCAGGTATCTTTCCCAGCAAGCATAGCATTCCTGCAGGGTTTAAATCACATATATTGACTTTCCAGGACGGGAGATAGGTCAGGTTGACTGCTGCAATCCCAATCGATTCTTCAGTAATTTACTCTTTACTTCATCAGCCTCAAATATTCACAATCGAAGGGTTCATTCTCTGCTCATTCTGGTCCACTGACTTCACTGAGTGCTTCACAGGGTTGAGCAAAGGTGGAAGAAGTAGGTCAACTACCGTAGACAGTGGTCAATTTAAGATTGGTTGAAATCAAGCATTTATGTCTGATGAAGAGTGAGAAGACATACAGAGATATGTATCACTGCAAAACCACAGAGGGAAGCTTCTTTTAACTTTACACAGAAAATCTTATTCTTCTGAAAAATGTAGGTTTTATCTTCTTTTAGGGACACCAGGAATTGTGTTTAAAAGTTAAAACAATAGTTAAATTTAATAAAGATATTCCCTTATAACAATTCATACAATGGATGTCTTGTTACTGGAAATCACTACAGACAGATTAATAAAAATAAACTGATCAAAATTCACTGCTGTTGGTCTAGTTTAATCAAACTAACACTACCTTCAGGATGGCTCACAACCTCAGGTTAAATCAGATTTAGCAGCTAAATCCAAGATTGGATGTGAACATGGACATGTCTCCCCTCAGACTTTGAAGTAGGGCGACACACAGACCTCATTTTTGCCAGACAGAGCAATATATTATGTGGGTCGGCTTCCTGGTCAGTTTGCATTTTCCCTTGTGAGTCCATATCTTGGGAACAAATGATGGTATTGTGTCCGGGTGTAGCACTTGAGACAGTCTGTTCTTATATCTGACTGTTTGCTCTCTGTGAGGCATCTTTTTCCCTGTGGCTGATGACGTACCACACAAATCCATTTCATGTATTCACTTGATCTGGAATGGTTTACTCCGTGACACAAGATGATTGTCAAGGTATCATCTCAATGGAGATGGAGGGATTTGTTGCCTTATATCAACTGTACCTGAAAGCTGCACCAATGAGGCTTTTGGAAAATGCAATATTTTAGGGCTTCATTTTCTGTTGATTATTATTTAAAATGATGCCAATGATTCAGCAGCTATTATATTTAAGCTACTTAAACTAGTGAAACAGAACATTGATGGTCAATGGCCCAGTTTCAAGCTGGGACATTTTGGCTGATTTTTTTTATCTGTTGTTGATTTACAAAAGGACTCTCTGCTGTCATCAAAATCTTCCCTCTTGTTTATGTGTTACAGCTGTTCTGATTTGGAGATGTGGAAAACAGTGCAATCTCTGCAGACACCAGATGGTGATGTTTGGGTGAACACAAGTTAATTTGTGACTAGCCTTGCATATGCAAAACTTTTGTGGTGACGATGGATCACGAGGAAAAACAGGAGTGTGTGTACAATGATTTTAGCAGTTGTGCCATTTTGCTTATTACAGTATATTTCCTTTGATCTAAACTTTTTTTGGGTTGTATAAAGTTGAATTAGATTAATATTATAGTATGCATTGATATCTTATTCTCCTTTCGGCTTTTTCCCTTCAGTGGTTGCCACAGCGAATCAGTTTCCTCCATCTAACCCTGTCTTCTGCATCCCCTTCTCTCACACCAACTACCTTCATGTCCTCTTTCACTACATCCATAAACCTCCTCTTTGGTCTTCCTCTAGGCCTCCTGCCTGGCAGTTCAAAACTCAGCATCCTTCTACCAATATATTCACTATCTCTCCTCTGGACATGTCCGAACCATCTCAGTCTGGCCTCTCTGACTTTATCTCTAAAACCTCTAACATGTGCTGTCCCTCTGATGTACTCATTTCTGATCCTATCCGTCCTGCTCACTCGCAAAGAGAACCTCAGCATCTTCATCTCTGCTACCTCCAGCTCTGTCTCCTGTCTTTTCCTCATTGACACACTCTCTAGACCAAACAACATCGCTGGTCTCACCACAGTTATGTACACCTTTCCCTTCATTTTAGCTGAAACTCTTCTATCACACCTGACACTTTCCTCCACCCGTTCCATCCTGCCTGTACATGCTTCTTCACCTCTTTTCCACACTCTCCATTACTCTGAATTGTAGACCCAAAGTACTTAAAATCCTCCACCTTCTCGATCTCTTCTCCCTGTAACCTCACTCTTCCACTTGGGTCCCTCTCATTCACACACATGTACTCTGTCTTACTGCGGCTAACCTTCATTCCTCTCCTTTCCAGGACAAACCTCCACCTATCGAGCTTCTCCTCCACCTGTTCCCTGCTCTCACTGCAGATCACAATGTCATCTTTAAACATCATAGTCCATGGAGATTCCTGTCTAACCTCGTCTGTCAGCCTGTCCATCACCATAGCAAACAAGAAGGGGCTCAGAGCTGATCCCTGATGCAGTCCCACCTCCACCTTGAACTCCTCTGTCACACCTACAGCACACCTCACCACTGTCTTACAGTCCTCATATATGTCCTGCACAGCTCTAACATACTTCTCTGCCACTCCAGACTTCCTCATACAATACCACAGTTCCTCTCTGGGCACCCTGTCATAAGCTTTCTCCAGATCATCCTCAAAGCAAATACTGTATCTGTAGTACTCATTTTTGGCATGAAACCATACTGCTGCTCACAAATGTTAACTTTTGCCCTTTGTCTAGCTTTCCCATAACTTCATTGTATGGTTCATCAGCTTTATTCATCAGCTTTATTCCTCTGTAGTTGCCATAACTCTGCACTTCTCCCTTGTTCTTAAAAATGGGCACCAGCACACTTCTCCTCCATTCCTCAGGCATCTTCTCACTATCTAAGATCCGGTTGAACAACCCAGTCAGAAACTCTAGTGCCACCTCTCCTAGACACTTCCATACCTCCAAAGGTATATCCTCAGGACTCTTCATCCTTTTCAGTGCCCTCCTCACTTCATCCTGACTAATCTTTGCTATTTCCTGGTCCACAACAGCCACCTCTTCTAGTCTTTGTTCTCTTTCATTTTCCTCATTCATCAGCTCTTCAAAGTACTCTTTCCATCTTCCCATCACATTACTGGCACCTGTCAATACTTACATCCCTATCCTTAATTACCCTAACCTGCTGCCCGTCCTTCCCATCTCTGTCTCTCTGTCTTGTCAACCTGTATAGATCAGTCTTTCCCTCTTTATTGTCCAACCTAGCATACAAGTCATCATAAGCCCCTTGTTTGGCCTTTGCTACCTCTACTTTCACCTTACGTGGCATCTCTCTGTACTCCTGTCTACTCTCCTCAGTCCTCTCAGTGTCCCAATTGTTCTTAGCTAACCTCTGTCTCTGTATACACTCCTGTACCTCCTCATTCCACAACCAAGTCTCCTTATCTACTTTTGCTCCAGATGACGCACCAAGTACTCTCCTACCTGATCACATTAGCTGTAGTTGTCCTGTTATCTTGAAGCACCTCCAGACCAACCAGAGCTTGTCTTAACTCCTTCCTAAGTCATGCAACATTCTGCCTTTTTCATCTCCCACCATTTTGTCTTCTGCTCTGCCCTCTTCATCTTCCTCACCACCAGAGTCATCCTCCACACCACCATCCTATGTTGTTTGGCGACGCTCTCGCCTATCACATTACAGTCACTGATCACTGATAGTATACATTCCTTAGATATGGTCTCCGGTAATCTTCTCTCAGGAGCTCCTATTTGGCATTTTTTTACTATGAGTCCTCAGGATTTGTCATCAGGAACATGATTTCTCTGAATGAAGACAGCATTAATTTTTCCCCACTGGCATGACATTTAATTGTCAGGAAATAGTAAAAATTGAGCTGCACACCACGTAGCAGTAGAAAAGCACTGTCATGCATTTTCACTGAGGAGATGGTGAAGCACTGATACACAGCATATTAAATATTTTAAAAATCTATTGAAATCATGCATCAAAATCAGTCATTTTTAAAAATGCACACTGTCTGGAATCCCGAAGCTTTTTTTTAAGACAAGAAAATACAAAAAATCTTTCAAAAAAAAGCCTAAAAAGTAATTGAGCAATTGTAGAAACAGAATCAAAGCATGTTACTGAGGCTCACTGACATACTTGCAACTGGTTAGTTGACTGGACAGTATTCACAAATTTTTTTAAAAATTAATTTTATATATATATATATATATATATAGACATGAAAAAAATATATAATCAGCAAACTGAATCAGCAGATTCAGTTTGTGAGGCATATGTCATGTTACTTCCAAATTCTAGCCTTGATTACAAAGTAAAAGGGAAAGCTAATTTTTTTTAGACATCACAGCAAAGGAAAAACTTTTACCCCCAAACATGAGCAAACTGAAATAAAAATTACTTCATTTTAAATAATGACGTTCAATTATAAAGAAATAAGTTGGAAGAACCAGCTATACGGTAAACAAAGCATGTCACGTTTCTTATTTACAAGCGTTTCTCTGACTGCTTTGCTGTTAGTCTTCAGATGGGTAAGGTGAATCAATAGCTTCCTGTTATGCAGAGCTAAATAACACATTCCTGAAGAGTGCAAGGACAAAAACCAACTCATAGAAGTGAATTAAAAGAAGGCCTGTCATAGTTCAACCTTGGATTGGCCAGACTGTCAACCATGTGGGGGAGTGGGATAAACCCTAAAAACCCTAAACCCTAACCCTAAAGCGGCACTTACACGTCTCAATGTATTTTTTAATAAGAAACTGTTGACGTATTCACTGAGTGAAGGAAATAAGCTGTAAGTGCTTTGGTACATCATTATGTCAGAAGCAGGAGCTCCCTGTTGTTCTGCAGATTCGGTGAGACACTATGATTTAACTGCTCCAGCGGTACCAGCTCCTGCAGAACATTTGTTTCCACCCCGCTGTCAGTCTGGAAGAAGAAAGAAGCATCTAGAAAAGAGTCTCACTCAACTTTAGATTGAACTGTTTGTGTTCCTGAAACATCAATGCTGCTCCTGCATCAAATCTATACCAGCCTGCTGTTTTTGTTGTTCACTCTGAGAGAAGTGTATTCACAGTGTTTTCCAGTGAATTCAGGCTGCAGGATTTTTGAAACCACTGCCCACTCTTGGGGGCTACATGGCCCAGGATTTTAATGCCCACCCTGATGTCATTTCATCAGTTTGGAAGCTTAAATACAAAACCAGTCTGGTACTTCACAGTTGAGTCTGTCAGATATATGGGATGATGAGATGACAAAGAATTCCATGCAGTGACGATTATGAAAGCATCCCTGTGTTCATGAGTTTGAAAGCATTGTGTGAGCTAGTTCAACAAATAAAGCAGCACAAGAATTATTTTACATAAGCACAGTAATATCTTTTCAGTGCCAAGCAGCTCTTGTCTTCAAAAGATATCTGAAAGACCATTTAAAAAGTTTGACTTCATATTGAGTTGCTTCCACATCTGTTTTGATCATGATATTGAAAGAAAAGTCTCACAAAGCACAGCAGCGTTTGGCTGTGGCAGTGCTTCTGAGTGACACGGAAACATGTTAGCCTTCATAGAGACTATTGGAGATCTGCTATTTTTCTCTGTAAGCCTAAATAAATATACTAAGTGTATGCAGTTGGTAAGTGAAGACGAGTTCCAAACTGTATCCCATTTAAACCAGATCAATCTTTTTATATTGCTATAATAATGTTTTAGGCTTTAATTCTGTAACCACCAGCTCTTTGAAAGCGGTGAAATAAAATAAGAGGAAGAGAACTGTGACATTAAAGCAGATTCCTGGGAAGAATGATATTTTGAAAATTTGAAAATTAATTACAAAGAAAACAGAGACAATATTCATTAACAGTCAACAGAGTATTTTAGTGCATAAGAGGTGAACTGAAGATATAAAATCCCAGAACCACTAAAAAAAGAACGGATTCTGGCCCACACCTCATCCTTCCACCAGGATTGGCTGAAATTGGTGATGTAGCAAGAAACTTTAAAAAAAAAAAAATCTTATAGGTAATTTGAACAACTTATAAGCTTTATTCTTACTTGTACTTTTCACAACATTCAGTGTCCACATATTGTTGATTCTGAGCATGTTTCTCGGAAGATAATCATCATCCTACAGGTGAGTGAAGTGTCCTTAAATGCCTCATCATGAAGAATTCTGACATGTTCCACTTGATGCTACAACACTACATAATTCTGCACCGAAAATGAAATGAAAAGAAAGAAGTACTCACTGTGATTGAATACCAATTGGATGCAAAGAAATGGAAACCGATAGCTGCCTAAGGAGTAGTTGATCAAAGGTAAAAATATTGTGCAGTCATAAAAAACAGCAGGCTCCTATTATTATGCACAGTTAAAACAGGGTGGCTGTTGTTCAAGCGTTAAGAATATTGTCTACTTATCAGAAGGTTAATGGGTTGAGACCAGGTCTGCCCTCCTGCCCATAACAATGATCAGCATCAGAATTATATCATAGGTTTAGCGATTTGGCTGAAAATGATTGTGACTGTAATTTTTTTTTACTCCATTGATGGTGCAGAGCAGCCAGTTGCAATTTCTCATTGTGTGTAAAAAGTGTGTTGAACATGTCAATCACCTCAGACAATTTCTTGGTGGATGACAACTGAGTGCTGACATTTCTTCTTTGACATTTCAGAAAGCCCAGCAAGAAAACTGAAAAGTGGGTCAGCATCTGCTGTCACGTTCTCCACCGTTTCCCCCTTTTGAAATGTATGTTTGACCTCAGCTCAAAAGCCAAGGCGATGTAAGCGCAACATTCATCAGTTCCATGATTACTGACTTGTTTTTGTTTGTTTTTTTTCCTGTCTGGCTGCGTGCAGTAAAGACACATCAGAGTTTACTGTTGTTAAACCGTTCCAATATGAATCACAGGTGGAATAAATAGAACGAGGTTTGCCCTCACATGGAGAGGTGCTGCCGGGGGCAGCTAGAGGCACTGACAGAAATGTTCAGCTGCAGAGAATCACAGTGAGCAAAGGGGAGCAAGTAGATGTTAGTATTATATGCAATGAACATTTACAGAACTTATATTCACAGCAGATAAAATTAGTGATATATTTGAGTTCTCAACTAAAAAAAATACAATCACTTTCATCAGATTGACTAATGGACTGTCTTTGATTTTAGATTCTCTTCAAGACCAAATGGCTACAGAAAAATTAAACCTGGAAATGTGTGATTGATTATGCAGTATTTACCACAGATCGCAAATGCAAAAACACACGCGATGGCTGATGAAACGTCATTCTGTGAATGTAGCCAATTGAATAATGGCATTACTGTGCGTCATGAAGAGAGCGTTTCTCTTGTTAAAGACTTCAAAATAATGGATCTGTCATTCACATGAACTTCATATCGAATGTGCTTCTTTTTAACGTCAAGGTCCTTGAAGAAACAAAACCACACTGTTACAGCTACAAGCAATGCTGTAAGGAAATACTGTTTACTGCCGCCAACAACAAAATTCTGTTCAAATGACACAAATTTGGAGCGTCTTTGAATAAGATGGCCCTTCACTAGCCCGTCAACCAGCAGGGTGTCGAGTCTACAATTCAGTGGTTAAGAAGGAAACTGTTGTACAAGTCTTGTCCTCGCAAAAAGTAGGACAGATATTTCCCTTTATCCATACTGAAGATGCCACAGACTGTTTCACATTCAAGCATATCAATCGTCTGGTATAGGAGAGTTACAGTTTCCATGGTAGATGTAGACCGGTCCATGACAGTGATAATACAACTGAAATATGTGCCCGTATCCATGGTCCCTCCACCAGGTGCACAGCTGCCGGTTCCAACCACAGGCCAGGGAATAAAACAGCTCTGGATGCTCCATGCCAATCATGGTGAAGAAATCCTGGTCACCCAGGTGGCCCCGAAAGCGATACTGGTCTGCTAGCTTAGCCACATTGCTAGGGTCCAGCAGCTGGTTGTAGAGAGCCGATGCTCTCATCGCATGAAGGTCTAAAAGCATGACTCCACTGTTGAAGCCTGGCAGTCCGTCAGGAGGAGGCTCACCTACTTTGGTCTGAGGGTTCTCCTTCCGATACTGCCAGAAGGTGTGTCTGGAGAAAGAAGGAATCAGGTTAGTATGACAGTGGGCCTCGCAACGCAGCGCATGGAATTAAATTTTTATTAATTAAAACTTCATAGATAAAGGACAACTGCAACATGCAGGTGAAGGAAAATCAAGAACACCTGTGAAACATCGGCTTGTAAAATAATCACTTGTTGTTTTGGAAATTAAATATGAGCTCATCGCTCTGCAGTCTGGACTCGTACAACGATGGTGAAATCTCTCCCTCGTGTAAGTTTGTGGAGCTGGAACTCTAACAAAAAGAGAGGGTCAACTCAGTTTCGGTGTTCGTTTGCTGAACAAACAGCTCTGTGGCCAAAAACAGGAAGAAAACCGGTCCAGGAGTGTCAGAGGCTGACGCCAGCTCAGCACCCTGTCCTGCCAACACACCATCTCTCAAGCTGCTAAACGACACACAAAGCTTCACCCAGCAATGATTTGTATGCACAAGACCAAGACTGTTAGTGGGATTCATTATTCCTGTGTCCAAAGTTTACGTTGGTAAGAACAGTTTTACTCTAATTTTAAAACTAAAATGAGAAAAACATTCTCGCAACAAGCTGCCTGCATTAAAAATTATTAATGCAAAAAGCAGATGCAGTAGCATTAAGGGAATACGTGGAAGGATTATAGTGTAAATTATTCCTGGGCCAGATGATCAAAGAGCACCAAGCTACAGTTAAGTGTTTGCTTCCAAAATGTGCAAAGCTTTTTATTTTGGGTGCTCAACTCCAGCCAACATGAGGATGAACAGGAATGACCCCCGGATGTGTGGGTCAAGCCTGTGGAAACCTACCGTAAATTAAATTATAATGGACCCACAATAACAGAAGGCAGGATATATTATAGCCCCCTTTAGTCTAAATAAATAAATAACTAAATACCCCTTTAGTTGCCAATTCATTCATGAATCCATGAAACTGACCTCCAGCTCGTCACGTGTCTGGTGGATAAAATATGTCCGATTTATGCAGAATATTCTGACTTCCTGTGGTAGCAGTTACTTGTTACAGCGCAATTGGATCTAGTGGGAGCAGCAGCATTCTCTGAGTCATGCTTTGATATTATTACTGACCTACATTCAATAGGTTTAGCTGCTCCACGCAGTTAAATACAGTCTGTAGCTTTAGTAGCTGAGGACTCGTAGCCTCTGTGGAGTTTTCCACTGTCTTATGCTGTTTGGACATAAGATTGTATAATAGGAAACATGCTGCCTATTGTCAAGTGTCCTGATGGTAAACATATAAGAATGAGAACACTCTGGCTGCTAAACAGGACAGATATTAGTTTGTTTTAACAGAGACAAGAGACAGGTTGAATCAAGGGATGACACACAACTGAATTACACAGTTGTACCCCCCAAGAACTTTGACAAACAGTGAAGCAGCTAAGCTTTTACTAAACTGGGTTACTAATGAGTTGGTTTATTTTGGGTAGAGGAGTGATGCAACATATCTGACAAAAATTTAATATTTGTCAGAAACAAACCAAAGAAAGATTTCTCTTTAGAGATAAAGATAAATCTTTCTTTGGTTTGAAAAGTTTAGGTTTTAGTATTTAAACAACATATTGTATTTAATGCACATGCCAGTAGCAACTGACTTATTTAAGATAATACTGACTTTGAGGACTCATAAATTTGGACTGTAATGGAAAAGGGTATCAGACACAGAGAAAACCACAGTGTGACCTCATTGACAAGTATGCAGCGGTTTTCTCTGACCTGTAAAAGGGTAACTGCGCCCACTTATCAACATGCTGATTTAGCTGTTATTGGAATACATCATGCTGTTAAACCACAAAATGTTTCACTTAATTCTATTTTTATACAGTTATTCTAATGAGATAAAAATGATGACAAACAGATTATGAGGCAGTCTTAACAGCACCAGTGTCCTGTTGTTGTTCATCACAGTCTACAGCACCATCTCTCTTCTTTCTAGCACATGTTCTGGTAATTTTGGTAAAGCCGCTGACATAGAATGAGATTATGGTGTTCTTGTGACTTTTCACTCTCAGCACGAAGCTGAAAGATGATATTCTTCTGCTAATCACATAAAGACAGCACTGGAAGCAAGATCAGGACCATCCAAGAATTGGATGATAAAAATAAAAATAAATAACTATTTCAGCCTTTGCGTGACCTCAGAACTCTTCATTTACACTTTTGATTTACGTGATGTATCACTTCAACAATCATTTTTTGAGACAGAACCCTTGTATGCTGCAAATAAGTGAAAAGCACTATGTTACTGATTTACTCTTTACTGATCGACAGATGACTTTTTAAATGACACCTGCATAAAACAATGGGAGCCCATTGTCATTTATCCAATGGCTTTGTACAGAATCACTTCAATCGGGTGTCAAGACTTTTAATAAATCTACTCAAATTCAAAATACTACACATAATTTATTGATATTTAAAAATTGTGACAGTTTCAACATAAATTTCAAGCTGGCACAAAGGACATAATGTCTTTTAAAAAATCTAAGATCTCTTACAGGACCTGTACATACACACACGTAAACAATTTAAAGACTGTGAGTGGACAAATAAATTCCTCAAGGGGATTATTTATTAAAGTCCATTTCTTCTTCTAGTTTTTGGATGAAGCTTCTCTGGCTCTTGAAACGTTGTGATCATACAGAATCGGACAGAATGCTGCTCTGCCCTCTGTCCAGATGACTTCCGTCTTTTCTGCTCCATGTTTGATCATTGCTACTTCTCTTGCTTTGCCAGTTCACAGCTTGATCATCTTCTATCCATTTTCTCCGACAAGCCTTTCAAGTGAAGCATCTCTCACTCTTAGTTGCGAAAGAATGAAATGCATTAGCAGGTGACAGGGACATTCTGTCCTGCTTTACGACCCAAATGTGTCCTACAATTTGTTCAGAACAAGAAACTGCCTGCTCTCTTGGAACCTCATCCAGAACACTCTCCCTGACAGATGGGACACGAAAGAAAAGTCAAGTCCTTTTCATTATTTAAGCTGGAAAGCACAAACCGGGTGCATTGAAGGAAAAATACCAGCACTGATGGGAAAAAGATGCCTTTGAACAACAACAAATGTCAATATAAACTGAAATTTACATTGAAACGAATTCAACACAATTAAGACATAGATTTTTTTTATTTCTAAATTGCTGACTCTTACATAAGTGGGACTTGGTTTAAAAAAACATGACAAATGAGACTACAGGGAAAAGACGCAGAGCTTTTATTCCAATCATGAACTTTTCAGCGGCAGGATGTGCTCTGAATGCAGATGGCCAAGGATGTGATTTCCTGCATAATGCTCTGTCCATTAGCACCAAAACGAAGTGGGAGCCGAGAGTCTTCTCTACTCAACACAGGAAAACACTCCAATGAAGAGGATTAAACACAATGAATCGATAATAATAAGATCCAACATTAAAATACAGTAGAGTGCAATGACCACTGAGTGACAATAACCACCTAGCTAGCTTGGCAAACAAGCTACAGGAGACCTGTCGGTGTTGAAGGTACAGTACTTGTCTGGTCTTCCTTTTTGCCTCTCAAGAATTTGTTTTCTTTGTATGTAATTAACTAGTTATCAAATATAACACAACAACAGATAAATACATATGTTTGTTGTTGTCTTGCTGGAATAAACAACAGGAACGTCCCTGAAAATGCTGTTGTGGCAATGGCAGCATAAGAAGAACCAATACTTGTGCCTTTCACCATCAATGGTTCCCTCACAGACATGAACCCAGATACCATCACAGACCCTTACATTGGAATTTTGTGCCGTTAAGAATCTGGTTGGTTGTTTTCCTCTTTAGCCCAAGTCCAGGAGTCAATCTCCCACAAATGAGCTCACATCTAGAGAAGCTGGCGGCATTTCAGGATGTTTGATATAGGGTTTGGGCTTCATATTGTCTTTGTTTACATTTAAAGTGCAGCAATGAGCTGCAGAGTCCATGTAGTAATGTGTTGGATTTTAATGCAGTACAGCTTGAGGAGTCGAAGGCGAGATTAATTCAATGTCTTTTTAATTCTTGCCTCGTTCATATGGAGATTTATATAGATGGTGAAATCTTCCAATTTTGGAATATTTGCCAACAAATACACAAAATACTGAACCTCTATTTATTTATCCTTTCTTTAGCCAGGAAGGTCCCATGGGGATACAAGATCCCAATCTTAGATTGTCAACCTGTAGAGTGATCCAAGCAGGTGCGTTTGGCTGGCAGATAAATAACACGAGTAATTTTAAAGAAATCAATGTTGGTACAATGTAGATATACGGTATTTGTACTGTTTGCAATTTAAGTGAATAAAATGGTAATCAATTCATTAAATTACCACAATAATTTTTACAATTTGAGCCAATATCGAGCCCCAAATGCTGCCAATACTTTTAACATTTTCTTTAGAGAAAAGAAGGAAAAAAATATTGTTAGTGCTCAGATGTATTTAAAAACTCTGGATCATAAAACTCAAACAAATGAAGGGATCACGTTGTCCTTCATGACGCTGTAAGCTCTGGACTCACAGAAGGTCATAGAAAAACTAATGGAGAGACAAGTTGTGATAGTTTGTGTGAAGCTTGTGAAGCCCCATCTCCGCTGAGGCTGCCTCCTGCTTTGTTTCCATGGGTTTACACGAGTGCATCCGGGCCAACAGGAATAACAGTAGCAGGGGTTTCTCACATACAGATCTGTCAGGAGGTGCTGGGGCCTGACAGGAAAACTACCACAACACTTATCTGACACACACCAACGCGCTCCCCATTTGCTTTGCGTATACAGATTACAGTTTACCACTGTCTAGTAAAGTTGATACAGTATTTATCACACTGCATTACAGTCAGAGATTCTCCAACAGTGTATTCACAGCCAGTATCCACGGACGTTTGCAAAGCTCTGATAAACTCGCCTCATTAATATGTTACACATTACTTACCTGTAGACTGGCTGCATCTCTCTGGTGATACCTATTATTGCTCCTGGAGGAAACTGGGCAAACTGTTGGAAAAGGTCCCTGATGTTGGTCCTGAATTTCAGGTCCAGATCAAGCTGCACTATGTGACTCAGACCTGAAAGAAAAACACAACACTGTAGGAGGATGTGATAAAACTTAAGAAAAACCACCAAGACCCACAACATGTGAAGCCTACTGAAGGAAAGGTCTGACTCTTGATGTATAGTTATAGGAAATGAGAAAATACTTAAAACTGCATGGTAGAAATGTAGATTAAAATAATTGTGGTTACAGGCAAGTGTGCTTGTGACTGTATGTTACATGTAACAGCAGTATCCAGGATATTCAGGACTTCATCTGTTCATTGTTTCAGCTTCCTATTTTTGTTTGTTGGCATGGTGATGACAGGATGGGGTACACTCCAGAATGGTACACCAGGGACACAACATAATTAGTAAACCGATGAGAACACTTGTCATCTTAACAGTCCCATGTGGAGGATTTAGGATGATCTACTGGCAGGAACTGATTACTGGGTCACATGTTCTTCTCCACATCTGTAAAGAGCTGTCGAGGTCCATTCAGTTGGCCGCAATTTTATTTGGGTAAAATCCAAATTACTAACCCTAAAAAGAATGTTTGTCTCAGCAAAGATTACTGAAATGTGAAAAAGTTAAGCTCAACTACAACTGCAAAACAAAAGACAAAAACAAGAGGAGTATAGCAGCAAACAGTTTTTTATTCTGGTCGAGGAGGAAGGTGTCATCAACATGCCTTTATGTCCTGTGCTAACAGAGAGGGGGTCGGACGAATAATCCCCTAGTGGATGGAGCTGTTTGTACTGCCAGGGCTTTGCTGGTGGGAGTACGACAGGAAGAGGGCCTTAAATTGTTACAGATCAATGACTCAACACAAAGTCCTGAGAAAGAAAAAAGAAGGTCTTCATGGACCAGGCTTTAACTTTCATTGTGGTATTGTACTTTGGATGGCAAATAAATGATGCAAACACCACCAGACCTTTTTAATCACAGAACAACAATTAGGATTTTTTTGTACACCATCTTGGTTTATATATAGTCAATCAACCAACAGCTGCGCAACACCATGCTGGTGTGACTTCAGACTCTACTCTGGAAGTCTGCAAAACAAGGAGGCATAAAATAAAAACTACTGTATCATTTACTTTCCCTGTTCAATAATAGCTGAAATTCTCAGAGATTCGGAACCTCTCTAGAATTTTTTTAGTTGATGTTCTCCTTCTCTGCCAACTGCCGCTACATGAATCACACACATAACATGTTGTCCAAACGTCACATTCCCATCCTGTCCCACCACCTTTCTTTGTTTGTACAGACCTCAATGCGGTGTTGTCATTGACTCTAACGCTGTTAAATCAGAAGCAAAGCAAAAAACAATGCCATCTTGTAAAAGGGGCTTCTGTTGATACGTGCTTCACTTTCAACAGCTAGATTCTGTGCCTTCAACGCTGCTTTACCATTGTTTCTCTCACTAATATGAAAAGGCAGCAAGTCTTCCATGGATGTCCAGTCATAGTCACCACTCATGACATACAGTGACTGAAGCAGATATGCATGCATGGAGGTTTTTACAGCACATTCCTCCTGACTGTTGTTTTGACATGACTTTGGTTCTAATGCCACCTCTGGCAACACTTGTCTGCCTGCATAAACTGCAGATGACAAGAAGGAAGCCTGACTTGTTGACACTAATGTCCAAACTGTGGACAAAGCACCTTTCATGTCACAGTGGACTGGTGAATAGCCGGATCACCCATCAATCCAGACCACTGAGTTTAAGAGCGCACTTTGTGCTGCAATATTTTACTGTTGACAGCTACCGTAATAAACTTTAAAAAAAAAAAAGAGCCAAATTATAGTGCATACAAATATAATTACCAGTGAATACAGAGGTTAAATACAGAGAAGTCTGATTTGTTTAAACACATTTTCCCTTTAAAAAAAGATTATGAACACAAGCAATATTAAATAAAGTATGCATTACACACACTACCTTAGAGTAAACAGTGTTTAAGTCAACATCAGGTATGCTCCTCCCAAAAACTATCTGGATAATTGGTAAATCATTCAATCTTAACCCTTTGGGTGGCATTTATTGCAGGAATAATGTGGTTTAGAGTCTGCCTAAGGGTCTGGTCAAATCAGGCAAGACTCAACGCATCCAGAGCAACAACAGACCCTCATATCGAACGCGAAATTTCCAAGAAGAAACTGGGTCAACCTCATTAAGCCTTAGTATCCGTCTTCATGTGTGTTCTCTTAACCATTATTACAGGATCACTGTTTTCAGCCTCTGTCAACGCTCACGGGAAGGAGATAGACAATTATATTTTCTTCCTAATTATGTTCTTATCTAATTCAGTGACGTCACACTGAGTTCATGGTGAAAATCAAGATGAAAATAAGTTTCTTATCTTTGCTTGGTAAGATTTTCCATATCATCTTGATAAATCATCTTCAAACCTGGTTAGTCTAACTGACGGCCTGTGGTGCATGTCAGCATATGACTGCATAATGATACTGATATCTCCACATTTAGTCAGACACGATGTTTTAGGAGCAACAGCAGCTGCTCCTGAAGGATTTTTACAATGTACTGGACAGAGAAGTAGACGTTTTTGTAAAAGATGCAGCCATCAAAACCAGTTAGCAGAATTCAGAACTTCAAGCAGAACTTCTTGATATTTGAAAACTCAGAAAAATTCTCATCATATCGAGGTTCTTTCATTGGTCCTCTGTGGACCGAGCAGGTTTGACATGTTTTCATTGAGCAGTTAACATTCAAACACCAGCACATCTTCTGACGTTATTTCTCAGCATCTCAGTCCTCTAGGAGAGATTTAATGACTATTATTCATCTTTTAAAAGGGTACCCTGAATGAAAAAAATATTGGAAGTCAACAGACTCAGAAACAACAAAACCCTTTTTGCAAAAACAGTTTCACTTCACATTTATATTGAGCAAGAACTTTCCTATTCAGGCTGGGTAACCGGATTACCAGTGAACCCAAAATCGTTGTCCTGGGTAATTGACCATAAATGGTGCCCTTTGTATCCTATAAGAGTTTTGGGAAAGTGTTAAATCAAAGAGGCACAGGAACTCCACTCCTTCTTTTCGGATGGGCACATTATGCCCTTTCTAGATAAAAGCTTTCTTTAAATAGAAATGTGTGATGACTGGGATGCTCAGAGCAGACGAATGGCACATGTGCCTGATCAATAAACGCACAACGTGAGACCCATCAGACCCCTCTCCTTCCTGGGAAGGGAAAAAAAATAAAAATCAAGGGGGAAAAAAGCTAGTGTCACACCTGCAAAGTCCTGAAAATCAAGTCAGGACAGCGTTTTGCCCAGCAGAAATGACTTTTCAAAGCTAACTACTGAGTGACTACCACACATTCAGACGCCTTGCCCACAAAAACAATCTATTTATCATCCGGTTTCACCTTGCAGATCTCCTTGTTTTCCTGACAATTTTCCACTTCTGCTTAATGTCTGATGTTCTTTGCTTAGAAATGTGAACAACAAACTTTAATGACCTCAAAAAAGCTTAAGGAAAGCCGGATTTTGCCCAAAGATCAGCACCTTTATGTAGAGAAGCTGATAAATGAAGCCACGAGGCTTTCTGCTCATACAAAAAAAACAAAAAACAAAAACCCTCTTTAGCTAATAAAATTTGAAGTTTCTTTAAAATGGCACAAAACCAACAGCAATAACATAACAGTCCAAAATGTTTATTCACGGCTGTGGTGTATTATTAAGGAATTTCTAAACGTCTCACGTGGATGGGACTCTGGTTTCTGCGAGATGGACACGTCATGTTTCCTACATGTGCCTCTGGTGACTATTTATTCAGTCCCCAAGAGCAATGTTTGTGGAGTAACACCCCATGCTACACTACCACTAAAGTGAACTTCAACAGGGCACACAGGAGGAGATCATCGCAACAGGTCAGAAATGACACAGGGGGCACTAATGTGGGCAGCAGCCACAGAATAGATCGTTCCTTTCTGACTCCCCAGGGCCTCTGCATGATCCCACGTGTCGGTTAGAGACACACCTCCTCTGGCCAAAAGAACATCTGAGTCGAGTCAAACACCCCGAAAAGTAGCAGAAAGGACAACACAACACAGTTAAAAAAAATATCAAGGTAATGCAGATTGTTGCACTGAAATCAAAGTATTCATTTAAAAAAAATGAAGGGAATCAAAACCAAATATTAAAAAACTGAAATCTTTTTTTGTCGACTGACAGGATCGACATCAATATGTAAAAGCAATACACACAAGACATTAATCAAATAAAATTTTTGCATTATTTCTGTTGAAGCTTAATAATATCTGCCCTTTTTGATTGAAGATGAATTTAAAAACACCCATTGCCTAAATGTGTTCAAACATCAGACACACATTCCTCTCCCTGGATTGGATGGATGTGAATCGCACTGGGGAAAGCTCATCACATTTACCAACAAGAGTCAGATTATGCGGAAGAGATGTTCTTTTTTTTGGGTTAATTGCCGATCCCTAGGCTATGTCTTTAACAAAAAGCCTCCCTCACATCATATCCACCTGCTGTGATGAAAGCGGAATCTCAAAGTTGTGTTTTTGTGACTTTGTAAAAAAAACTACTGCTGCGGAAGAAGAAAGTCAACACAAGGATACAGAGAAAGTGCTTTCCTTACTTTCAGGCATGATGTGATGCATGGCAACAGACAGGAAGAAGATGGCGTCGCTGTAGTAGGCCCCAGAGCCCGAGCTGAAGTGCTTCTGCATTGCCTCCACAATAGGGAACAACTTCTGTGCGAATGCCAGCACATCATGGAACACCACCTGTCCAGCAGATCAACACGATGACATCATGAGAGAGATGAAGGTCTCTACTTGAGTGAGGAAACATACAACAGCTAGGGTTCTTATAATATTAGTTAAATGTGTGTTTCCCATCTTAAAGGCTTTGTTCAAAGTAGCTGAACAATACTTGTCAAATCTGTCCTGTTACGGTTTTTATACTTGTGATATTTTTGGCACTTATTTGATTTGGCAAAGTTATATTATTTGTTCACAAACGAAACCAGCAGTGGCGGAATACGTCTGGCAGAGATTCTGTTTTTTGAAAAGACGCCACTGAGCAAAGTTTCCTTCGTTGATTGTGCGGCAAGATTTGCTTTTCTACTGACCTGAAGATGAGACGACCTCAAGACTTAAGACTGTATGCACTTCAACACCGAAAGCTAACAAACCTCAAGACTACATACCGTTAAACACCAGTATATCTTAATTTGTGCGGTTAGGTTTTTAGGTAAAAATATTTTAGTATCTGCATGGAGGCAAGAATAAGCATAAAAGTGTCATTTGACTTCATGTAAATAAGCAGGCATTAATTACAATGAAACATTTCACCAGTTCTGAATTCAGTCAGATAGCATTTGAGATTACACACTGGGGTTAGGGATCTGAGACATTTTCTAAATTTGAAATTCTTTATAGAATAAATCTAAATTAGCGTCTGAATTTGACTATTTCCACCATTTAAACACAACACTGCTTTGAGCCAAGCTACTTATTGACTATCGAAAACAGCTCTTACAAATGTCACCCATAGAATCGTGTGACGTCATTCGCCCACTCAGCATAGCTTCATCGCTCTGCCGTTAGGTTCCCAGATCTGCTCGTCAGGTCATGTGACGTCTGGGAACTGTTCAGCACCAGGGCATCTAGACCCCCCCCCCCCCCCCCCCCCGAGCAGATGATTGTAGCTGCCCTAAAGATTGATAATGATCTATACTAATCAGACTGCATGGACCTAATTATGGAGTACTCCATTAAGTATATGAATCCAACTGAAGCGAAGCGTGCAGACAGACTGTGAGAAGGCTGTTCCCTTATCGGCTGACAGGCACACGGATACTGGCCGATCTGCCTCATTTATTAATAATGTTCTAATGAAAGCAGTGTGCCTGAACAGCGAGACTCACACACAAGTATTTAACGCTTGGTTAAAGTAAAAAAAACAAAAAAAAACAAAGAAAGAAAGAGAGCTTAACATACCCGCCAAGATAAGCAAACCTCTACAGCCACTTCAAGGCTGGCCTGAGATCATAATTAATCTGATGAAATGCTTTAGCACGGACACCAGGTTTTGATAGGTCAAGCTGTTGGTGGTGGTGGTGGTGGTGTGAGAGTGTGTGTGTGTGTGTGTGGGGGGGGGGTGAAGGGACGACTCATTTGTTTAAAAAAAATCCATAAACTTTTGCTATGGGAGGAAAAAAACCAGGAGAACTGGGGCAGGGTGCTTAATGCAAAAGAAAGGAGACATAATCCTCTGTCCTGGAAGGGAGGACACACCAGTGGTGGTGGTGGTGGTGGGGTGTCCACATCAGTAGATCAGTTCTGAAGGCGAACACTGCCCCCCTGTGTCTCAACCTCAAACACTTCTCTCAAAAGGAGGCCTCAAAGGGGAGGTTGGGGCAGAGCAAAAGAAACGCTGGTCAAAGGGTTGAGCTGCATCTGAAATCCACCCCACTGGTCAGATGACTGCCATACAAGTTTTCTTTGACTTAGATTTTTGTTGTTGTTTTAAATCTGAATTCACCTACATGACCCCCCACATAAAACTATCTTGTATCTCTCAGCAGTAAAACACAACACATTCATATCAAACCGAGGACCAAGTCAAACTTGATAAAAGCTGTTGGAATCACAACACTTATAAAAAAAAGAAAAATACAAAAACAACAAACACAAATTTACATTCAGGAAACACTTAATCAATGTCCATGGAAAAGACAGTTTGTCAAAATTACAGTGTGTGTGTTTGCGTGTCAGACGTCATCATATGAGTTCTCTTTTATCTGACTTAACACTGAACTAATGACGATCGAGTTCTCTGAAAATCAGTGAATCTGCTACGGATGCGTCAGACAGAAACATAGAAACGTGCCAATTCTTTCTGTTAGTTCACTGAAAGTCTTACAAACACAATGTGATATGGTCTTAAATGTTGAGAACTTATTACTGTTAGAAAGGAGTTTTTGATTCCACTGGTTTAGACGAGAAATACCAAAAAAATAAAAAATAAAGTTGCGGAACTTTTCACAGATAAATGGTTTGTTTCATCCTTCAAGTCCAATAAGAGTTGAAGGGTATGTGATTGTTTGCTTGTTATTGCTTGTCTGCAGGTTGTTTAAATGTGCATCAAGAGAGCTCTTCTCATCTTAAACCCAATGGATGACAGTATTTCACTACAGCACAAAGTGTTTAGACTGCCTACCTCATATTTGAATGTTGCATTAAAGAGAAATTCCTGCAGCATCCTCTCTCCCAGTTCTTTGCTGGCCTGATCACTCACAAAATGCAGAACTAAAACTTCTCCTTCCATGAAGCGTCCATGCTTCACCATAGACAACATGGCCACTCTGAACTTGTCTTGCAAGCTCCGGCTCTTGTCCACTTTAGTGAACATCATCAGTATGTTGTAGCGACGGTCACCGGTGCCACTGTATGCCGTCCTGGAGTGAAATCTCTCCCCCTCTTCATCTTCATCTTGCTCTTCCCCTCTTTTCTCTTCAGATCCAGCTGGATGCGAGACCCCGGTATCCACAGTTAGGTCTGCATCGTTCCTGTTGGTGTTGAGGCTAGCCTGGGTCTCCTTTATCCTCTTTGTGGTGCTGGAGAAGTTCTCTTTCTCTGAGCCAAAGTAATAAAAGGCTACAACAGCAAGTGCAGCAGCTAAGAGAAGCACAAACTGATAGGACCTGAAAGTACTGATCCTACTCATGATTCTGGCCACCAGTCTCCGGATGCCCATGTCTCCTTACGGATGTCATGAGAATGAGGTCGGATAAAGAAAAACATTTGTCATTTTATGTTCTTAACTTTCTATATCATCCTGTTTTTGTGTCCTCAAAGCATTTTCCTGAAAGAGAAAACACGCTGTTAATAATAATGTGAAACTCTCAGTGCACAGATATTATTCCTTGTGAAAATCCACTTATGATCATTCATGCCATGTATTTATGCATTTATTCAGTTCAGTAAAAATGGTTGGAGCGTTGGAAATATTCCTAACTCTTTTCAGAAAATCTTTTCAAATCTTTCCAAAACTAGAAATTTGATTTTATTTCCAGGATCTCTTTGAAGCTTGGTCCATTCTCAAATTAAGAACAAGAACCAAGCCAGTCACAGAGACCGCAACATCCCGCGGACTTAGGTCAGGGTACCCTGAAAGTAGTACCTGACAAGTGCATAGCTTTGACCTTTCAGGGTAGGTCAAAAGCTATGCATTAGCTTTGACCATAGCTCAAGGCTAGTTTTGATCATAGCTCAAGGCTAGTTTTGATCATAGATCAAAGCTAGTTTTGATCATAGATCAAAGCTAGTTTTGATCATAGATCAAAGCTAGTTTTGATCATAGATCAAAGCTAGTTGCGAAGATATTTGGTGAACTAACGAAGGGACGGACAAACACTGACAATTACATCACCGCTTTGAAGCGGGATGTCATTATCCGGAAATTCAAAATAAAAAAAAACGTCACGAAAAATTCTTGAGTCCACTGTTCCATAAAATCCTGCTACTAAATCTGGAAATTGACAAGATGCAAATGAAATATTGTGTTCCCACTTTAATCAATTTACTTTCAGCTTTGAAATGCCTGTAGAATCATGCGCACAAACAAAATGACTCTCAATCAATTATTCACCTTCCTCACATCGTTGATCTCTGCAGCTCCATCCTGTTCGAGGATTATGCTGCGTGGGGTTGACACAGAATCGATAACGTCACTCTGAAATTCAACATTTACGCTCTTGGAATACCTTATGGTAAAAATCATAGATTTACTTGTGATTAAAATATATTCATCAAAAAAAATACCGCAGCAACCTGTTGACAAGTCTACTGGAAACGGCGATGCTAAGTTAGCAAGCAACGACTTTTGCGCCTAGATGTAGATCCTTGAGTTCCACTCCGACGTCGATTGTTAAACACAAACACAAACGCACCACTGTTTGATTAGTTAACCATGCATTTTGCATTCATTTTTGGGGTAATGAACATTTAAAATGTTGCATTGGCTAGTAATTTTGAAAACGAAAACAGCAAATCCTGTTCGCCTGGCACCTTACAGAGATGTTTTTGAAGCCAAGACGGCTCACTCAAGACTCATTTCTACTTCTTAGATCACGTTGGAGCGTGCGCTGCCCTGCCCCTAAAGGAGACGAGCAGAAAACAAGTGAGGCGCGCCCGTCAACGATGACTTATCCCGGCAAATACAAGTTTTCACAAATAAAGTCTCTCCTGAACATCCTGACACTATTACAAAATTTACAAACGGAAAAATCGAAACAGTATTCGAAATATAGCGGGACACATGGACATTCTCGCGAGATTTGGACATTGGCGTGTTCACCGATCTATAAAATGAGGGTCAAAATCAGACACATTAAATTGTCGATAGTATCCGCCAGTTTTACGTTGTTTTGTCTTTACTCAGTAATGTTCTTAATGTATTAAGAACGTCCACTTTGGATGACCGGGAAAGCATCCCTACTTTGGAAACAGGAAGTGTATACGAATTCATTCCATGAGGTCAGGTTGTGGTGTCTTCATTGTAGACAATCTTTGATCATAACCACACCTACTTTGACACGAGCCGTATTCCGAGTCGTGGTGCCTTTGCTGTAACTGGGAAAGTAAATTGAATTAATTTGGTTTACGCGTTCATTTACAATTCATTGAATTTCACAAGCTAATGGTTTTCAACACTGTTTAAAAACCTCACATGTTTTTGACGGGTTTAATTACGGGTTATTTCCAAGATCAACGTATGACTAAAATTAACCATGTTATTTAATAATAAACCAATGAAATCGAAATACTCCACCACTTTGGTGTACAGTATGTCTACTAATGTGCAGCAAGAAACTGTGTGTATTCAGTGCAAGAAAGACTAAAGTAGTTAACAAACAGTACCACTAAAACGGGGTTTATTTGCCAGATAACTAAGTTTACATTGTTAACCTCGAAAAGTTCTTTCAAACGCTGTTATTTTATTAGTTTTACTTATATTATGCTTAAGAGTAATAATGTGCAATCTTTTAACATACTAAATTTGTTCAGTGTATTACCTAAAAACAACTGCACTTGTAATTACTTTCAGTGACACAACATGTCAATCGAAAACGGACGCGTTATTTTACACCCTCAACGTCACAGTCAACTCGAGCGCCAAAGCTTCTCGAGTTTCCAATTACAGTGAACGCAGCACTCAGCGTCACGACATTTTCGACAACGGTATTGTTGCCCTGCATTTGCCGCCGTTGTGTTCTTGTTCACATCAAATGATATCCATCTTCTGTGTGAAGGCGTCTTTGTTATCGTCTGATGTATTTTCTTCGTAAACACAATCTATCTCGTCTAATTCATCTAATTTTGGTGTAAAGGCACGTAGCTAGCTAGCTAGCTGCATCGTACTCGCGGGAAATGAATCCCACCACGCACGTAATTCAGGTGACAAATGTCTCCCCGAGCACAACATCCGAACAAATGAGGACTCTGTTTGGATTCCTCGGAAACATAGAAGAGCTCAAGCTTTTTCCACCTGAGTGAGTATTACCAAATTCTAAACGCTACTTGTGTAGTTCACGCATTAACGCAAGGCTGGTGGGAGGCCTGCTGGGGCAAGTAGGCCTCGCTGTTCGCCATGTTCATGCTAGCAGCAGCTAGCGCTGTTGGCGGATGCAGTACTAGTTAATGTAAATCCTTAACGCAAGAGTGATGACGCCTTTTTCCTTCTGACTAGTGTCTGTATTAACAATTTGCATGAAATTTCTCCGGTCTAATCGGCGTTGGCTTTTTTTTTCCTCCCACCGTGAGTTGTTTCTAAATGTTTGTTTAGCCTTCGAATCTTCAAAACAACACACGTCCCCACAGTTGGCCCGCTTTCTCTACTTAATAGTGAAAGATTCTTTATAAAATGTCCCTAAACACGGTACAGTTTGTACTAGAAGCAATCCCTGAGCCACATGAGTAGGTTTCCTCACGTCCTCCACGATGCAGAGTCTACAGTATTTAATATTGACTGTAGTAAAATAATTGTTTTGTGCTTTATATTTTCATCTGTTGAATTACACCGGGCTTGTCAGAAGGTAGGACATGTCAAGGACTTTAAAAACACGCAGTCATAATTTCCCCTCAGAGGCAAGTACTTTTACAAAGGTAATTGTTCAAATGATCAGCACTTGTATTGATAATTAATTTGGAACGGATTTCTACATGTAGCATTCGATGAAAAGTAATTATGAAGTAGTAATTATGAGATACTTGACTGATCAAAGTGTACAAGATTGTCCAGCCAACCATGTTCATCTATGATTATCCCTGGTGATTCAAAGACCATATGTCAGTTTGAAGAAGACATGTTGGGTATCCCTGTTTGTATTCTTTGCACAACATGTTTTATTTTTTTCCAGTGACTCTCCCTTGCCTGTGACTTCACGTGTCTGTTTTGTAAAGTTCCTTGAGCCTGAGTCGGTGGGAGTTTCCCAACACCTGACGAATACGGTCTTTGTGGACAGAGCCTTGATTGTGGTCCCTTTTGCTGAAGGTGGGTTCTTACTTACATGGCCATATCAGTATGAATTGCAAAATATAGCTTGTTTTAATAGAATTTCAAATATTTTTGAACCACTGTGTTTGTTCTTATCGCAAACATAATAACCAAGCCTTTCTGTGCTTGGCATTTCTAGGAATGTGAAAGGGAAATGTTCATTTGTGTCCATGTCTTACAATCTAGCTGTAAACTTCTCTCTCTGTTATTTGTGTTGTGGTTTTCATAGTGGACAAGTCATTTGCAGAGAGCCATTCCTTGCTGACTGAAAGTGGTCCTCTGCTGCCATCAGGACATTAGAAAAATATAAGGGCACCGAACTCGCAAGCCCCCTACTGTCTAATGTTCTGCAGTAAAATATTAACTCTTTATTTTTTCTCTGTTCAAGGCATTTGTTCTTTTTATGAAAAAGGCATACAACACTTTTGCACAATGAAGGGTATGGGGAGAGGGAGCAGTACAGTCTCAGTTCTTTGTTTTAGGAAATTTACAGTACTAATTTTTATTTATTTATTTTTTCAAAATAAATTGAACGTCAATAGTGGACATGCAAAATATTTGGGATGCAATGGGCAGATCTGCTGGATTATTGTTGACTGGTATTATTTTAAAATAATTGGTATTGACCTCAATTTTGAACCAGTTCTGATCCAGTGTTAATGTTTTAATCTTGTGTAATCTGGGAACACCGTTGTACTTGAATCAATGATGAGTTTCTAAGGATGACATCTGCACTGAACATCATGCATCAGAGAGGAAAACCACCTTAGGTCTCTATTTCAGCAACAATTGGAAGGTATTGTACACAACTAAAAGAACAAGCAGTTCGACACAATATAACTCAGTTTGAACTGGATTATATTGCTATATAGTATACTGTAGTTGTTTGGCTGCTTAACAAATCTAATGTGATACTCTTACATCTAGTGAATGTATATTGAATGCAACTTTAGACAACCATCAAAGACTGTACATCCAGTGTGTTTTCAGTTACTGGCTGATCTGACATATTTAAGTTCCAGTTGGGTTGGGTTATGTTTGGCATTGACTTGGATTGTATTCAAGATGGTGACAAACTCTGGGATTCCAGTTTGAGCTGAAAGAAATGCAAATTATTTGATCAGCTCTGCCAACAATGCCCCGGTATTGAGCTATAGCAATAGCCAATCACGCTCAAATCCATAAGGCTTAAGACTCATGTTAGTTCCTACAGATGTAGCACAGTCTCATACTGACATTGTTATTAACGCATCAAAGTTAATTGTTTTAAAATTACAGTAAATTCCCTGTCAAAATAATGTAAATGATGTTTGTATTTGATCACCAATCGCTGAGGACAAATGTGATTATGTCTTTAGGTTTGGTGAATCAGAATCACTAACATTCTGCATGAGGAAAGCTAAAGTTTGGGTAGTTAGCCCTGTGTCCCCACCCTTTCGTATCAATTACAAATAGACCTGCTATAAATTTCAACGTAAATATTTTCTGGTCCATCTAAATATTTCAGTCCTTTACCAAAGTACTTCCTGCAATCCACAGGTGAACACACCACTGAGATCGAATCAGTGAAAACACCTGCTCTGTGTTCACACTGCGCGCCTGTGAGTCTGGCCTGAAAAGGCTAAGTATACACTGCACAGCTACCTCACAAAAAATATAGACTCAAGACGTGGTATATTGTAATTTTTACAGTGATTTGTGCAGGTTTTGGTAATTTTCAGGGTATCACGACACCTTTGGAATAGATTTTAAAAGCTTGTGCTGTCATCTACACATGTACATTTAGCAGATGTCTTGAATCTGGTTATTCGTCAGCGCACAACAGATCTTTGGCATCTGGTTAATGTGCCAAAGATTTGTTTTAATTCTCACTGCATATTTTTCAAAAGTGTCGCTAAAATTTGACAGATTGAAGTAGTTTTAAACTGCGTGATGTTGCTCTTTATTGACCCTCTCCACACATGACTCTGAAAGAGTTGAGTGACTCTCACATTTAACAGTGGTGTTTCTTTTGTTGTTGTGTTTTACAGTTCTTTTTCCTGGTTCAGCCAGCCCTATATACCAGGCCCTGCTGAAAATGCCACCAACAGTTTTGTCTTCTGCAGCCTTATCCTGTTTCTCAAGTGTCTTTTCTGTTGTGTTTGTGTGTGTTTGTGTGCGTGCGGATGAGTGCGTGCTCGTGTCTCTTTCTCCCACTCTCTCTCTTTCTCTCTCCCCCTCCCCCTCCCCTCTCCCTTACCCTCTCCCTCTTTAAAATGTGAATTGCCATATTTAAAACATAGACTGTTTTCAGATTGCACGACCATGGATGGTCATCTTCATAAGATTTTCTCGTCATTTTACTGTTTGGATTTTTTCTTCAGCTTTGGGCAGAGTTTTCATGCTTTTGTCACAGCTTTTCTGGCAATAACCTGTAAATGTTTAGTTCAGTTTATGTTTGACATTATTTAGTGTTCTACTGTTGGATAGCACCTAGTCGTACTTTTACTGGTTGCCAAGTAAGTTTGATTGTGGTGGGATTGTACAAAGTAATCACCAGTAAACACTCAGAAAAGGTAATATGTCAGAACCTTTTCTGTTGTATAATTGGTAATGGTAAGTGATGTTGAAATGTATCTTTGTGTCTACAACCAAATCATGAACTTTGTTTTTTGTATCTCAATGTTTTTGTGTGCTTTATAGCGAAGCAGCCGGCGCGAGTCGCTTGTTCTTAAAACATCTAATGAAAGTTGAGAGCACATCCCACGGGACAACTGGCTGTGCTTGCTTACGTTTGGTTCATGACTTAAAAAACAAGTACAGGTGAAAAAATCTTGGCAGTGTTGACCACAGTGTGTATTGTGACTTTTAAAATCATAGCTGCTAATCCTACAATCATACTTTCACAAAAAAAGGTCAGGAATCAAGATTTACAGACAAGACAAAAAGTGGATTATTTTATTATCTTTTTTACTACAGAGTAGTTAGAATGAGGTGGCTTGTCTGCAAGTCTTGTCTGAGTGTGTATCAATGTTTTTCATGGAGTGTGTGCTGACATACGTTTGTTTTTCTCCAGGAGTCATTCCAGATGAATCTAAAGCTATGTCGCTGCTGGCTCCAGCCAATGCTGTGGCAGGAATGATGCCTGGCGGAGGCCTTCTTCCCACACCCAATCCTCTGGCAACAGTAAGTTTTGAAGAGTTTTCATCTAATCTGTCTAATGTAATGTAATCAAAAATGTCATGTGGTTCATTTATTAAATATTTCATCAGGCACATCATTCCTGATATATAACTGTACTCATGATGATATTTTTAGAATTACCTGAGAGATCTCAGGCAGCTCTGAATATGTCATATTAGTTGAGACCATTTTTTAAAATTATATTTGTAATTGTATAAATTTGATCTCTAGGAGTCCCATTCATCCATTTTCTTCCACTTAATCTGGGGTTGGGTCATGGTGGCAACAGACAAAGGTTATTCTAAACTTTCACCAGTAACATTTTCTAGTTCCTCCTGGGGGTCCAATGGTTTTTCCAGTGTAGATAAGATGTTTAATCCACGCAACATGTTTCGAGTTTATGCTGGGGTCTCCTCCAACTTGAATATGCCCAGAAAATCTCCAAAGAGAGGCATCTCAATCAGGTACCTGAACCACCACGGCTGACTCTTGACAAGGAGCAGGGTCGGCTCCAGCTTCCCGCGACCCGTCACAGCGGATGAAGCGGTATAGAAGATGAATGAATGGTTCCCCTATTGTAAATACTGTAACCAATGCTGGTTCTTTGTGATTGATGGTAAATGGAAAAAAAAAAGTTTTCTGAAGATAATTTCTGTTTCAGATGGGAGGGACACCATTCGGAGGTCTTGGAGCTCCCAACATGGAGCAAATGGCAGCCATGGGACTTCCAGGACCCAACATGAACCCTCAAGTGAGTGTCTGATGGCTTTCACAGTGCCACACATTAAACGTCTCTTGTGATGGTATTTCCTGCTCGTATCTTGTTAGGCTCTTTCTGCAGACTTCCTGAAGCTCATGCAATCCATGGACCCCAAGTAAGAAACAATCCACGCTCTGCAGTTCAATCAGGCAATAATGGTTTAGATAATGATAAATAATGGTTTGTTCTTGCAGATTGAATCCATTGGCAGCAGGACTGAACCTGAATCCAGGGCTAAAGAGCGATGCATCCAATAAGGAGATTGAAGAGGCCATGAAGAGAGTACGAGAGGCTCAGTCCCTCATTTCTGCAGCCATTGAACCAGGAAGTGAGTGTTGCATTTTGTGTCAGCAGATAATGAGTGAATATACTGATGTACAGTTGTTTTGTAGTCTAATTACATCAGCCATTGAATATTTGCTGCATCAGTAAGTTTTGTAATTGTTTTTCCAGGTAAGAAAGATGACAAGCGTAAACATTCCCGCTCACGTTCCCGCTCACGCCGCAGGCGGTCCAGATCTCGCTCAAGGCATAGGTGAAGACACCCCACCCACATGAAAAAACTGTTGCCTCTGAACTACAAGACAAATAACGTTTGTAATGACTGACTTTAATATATGGCTTTAAAATCACTTTTTTTATGGCAGGCGTTCAAAGAGCAGGTCTCGACGCAGGTCCCATTCAAGGAGTAGGAGGAGGTCCAAGAGTCCTCGAAGGAGGAGGACCCACTCTCGGGATAGAAGCCGCCGTAGTAGATCAAGGTCTGTGAGTCCATTGTTGTTGGGAAATAATTGTCTTTCCCCTTTATTGACGAACTGTGTTGGCCACTGTGCGTCAGTTTTGTATTGTTGGCAATGAACCGGTCCAATTTTTAAAACTTAAATCCCTTTTTCACAGGCCTATGAGACAAAAGAAAAAGCTTCCTATTTCTTGCAATGTGCTGCTGTTTTCTTATGTTTTGGATGTTGCTTTTGTTTTGAACAGGGACAGGAGGAAGGAGGAGAAGTCTAAGAAAAGGTCAAAGACACCGCCCAAGAGTTACAGCAGTGCCAGGAGGTCTCGTAGCATTAGTCGGTGAGTGAGCGTAATGTAATGGTGAAATACATGGTGAATTTAAAAAAGGTTCTTTTCCTCTCAGTTAATGTGAAGCTCTGCTATACAAGCCCAACATTTGGCGTGACTCTCATTATCTGACTTGATCCTTCGAAGGAGGCACAGACGAAGCCGCAGTGCATCTCGGTCCCCCAAGAGGAAGGTGTCCAGGTCGCCGTCACCCAGACGGTGAGGTGTCTTTTGGATGTTAAATTTAATTATGTAATAATCACAACAATTAAAACTGACAACTATGTCTTGGTCACAGTCACAAGAAGGAGAAAAAGAAGGACAAAGAACGTGAGAAGGAGCGAGATAGAGACCGGAGGGAGGACAGGGACCGGAACAGAGATGAAAGAGAACGGCCAAGTGTCAAGAAAAGCAAAGACAAAGAACGAGACCGGGAGCGCAAGTCCGATAGTGAGAAGGGCGACGTTAAGGTATAATTCAAGCATCCAGTTTCTCATTGCATTTCTTGGCACCAACAAAAGAAGTGGCAAAAATAAAAATCAACAGAATGTGATGTTTTTCCAAACATTGAACCTTTGTATTTAGTTAGAAATGCAAAAGCAACTGTTCAGAACGTGCCAGTTTGTACAGAACAGTATTTTGAATAACTTGTGGATATTCCATCTTTTTTCAAAAGCACTTGTTCAGATTACTAAATTCTTTTTGCAGGTGACCCGGGATTATGATGAAGAGGAGCAGGGTTATGACAGTGAAAAGGGAGAGGAGGAGGAGAGGAAGAGTGACTCTGACTCTGCCTCATCCCCCAAAGGGGAAGAGGATATGGAGAGCTCTGTGGGCCAAATCCCCAAGAAGTCTAAGCTGAATGGAGATGATCACCATCAGGAAGACATGGAAATGAGTGACTAGCAGCTTACAGCACCAGACTGTTACCTTTCCATTGTCCTCTTTTATATTCTTACTTTAGGCCACAAAATGTCTGTGCCTGATCAACGTAAATAAGATTTGTCTTAAGCGTAGAAACATTGTGGAGGGGGCGAAGAATAAAAACGGTAAAATGATTTCTGTAAAGACAAAAAAAAACCTAAAATTCCAACATGAGACATTTTAAATTATCATTGCTGTATTTTTTAAAAACATTTTTTAATTGCCTTTGTGTTAAAACCTTCTGACTGTAGAATAGAAGTACATTTTTCACCAAAAACGTTTTCAATGGAAATATTTTTACCTGTCGGGATCCAGTCATTCATTTAACTCAAAGCACCAATGTCATGTTGGTATCGATTCTCTTGTCATGTTTTGTTGTGTAAACTGTAAAGCACCCATTCATGTTTCAGCTGACCCCCTTTGTGAGTGTACGGTGTAGATTGAAATGTGGTGTTGCAATGAAATACTTTGTTTGCAGTAAGTTTTCCAATGGAAACTAATAAAATTTGACTGTCAATTTGTGTAATTCAATGAAAATGTTGATGCGGAAGTTTTACCTTTAGAAAGTTTTTAGAACTCTTCCAACAAATTATTCCACTTCTGCCATTGTTACCTGAAGGGAAATAATGAAACGGTCTTTACATCTGTGTGGTTCCTCTGGAAGTGCCGTTTATCTGTCTTCGACTGCTTACCTAGAACCGGGTTGTCAAGGCAACGATCTGAGAAGGGATGTCTGTGATTCCCCCTCCCCGGACAACTCATCCAGATTTTCTGTTCCACTAAATAAGATGAACCTCTGACAAAACAAACATATCTGTAGTCTGACCACCAAAAGGCTGCAAACGAGTCAGATTATTGAATGATGTGAAAAAATCTATTCAACAAAAAGGTTTGAGGACCGAAATTACAGCTAAATTGTCGCATTTGAAAATGTAGCACAGCTGAGCACAATCACTTAAGATACAAAGTAGGCATTGAGTGGGGATTACTTTTTAAGATGAACCCGATTATGTACACAGGACAGCAAACTTTGAACTTCAAAACTGAGGGGATACTCTGCACTTTCAATTTTTGTCCTATAGGTGGGAGAAATGTAAGTCCTATGAGTAGTAACTAACAATTACCTTGAGTCACCCTGCAGTCTTTGCTGGTTGCTTAAAAGGACTCAGAACCAAATAATACCCAACATACTGTATATTTGCTAGCAAAACTGGTGAGACCAGTGATGTTTGGTCTAGAGACAGTGTCACTGAGGAAAAGACAGGAGACAGAGCTGGAGGTAGCAGAGATGAAGATGCTGAGGTTCTCTTTGGGAGTGACCAGGATGGATAGGATCAGGAATGAGTACATCAGAGGGACAGCACATGTTAGAGGTTTTGGAGATAAAGTCAGAGAGGCCAGACTGAGATGGTTTGGACATGTCCAGAGGAGAGATAGTGAATATATTGTAGAAGGATGCTGAGTTTTGAACTGGCAGGAGGCCTAGAGGAAGACCAAAGAGGAGGTTTATGGATGTAATGAGGGAAGACATGAAGGTAGTTGGTGTGAGAAGAGGATGCAGAAGACAGGAGGCAATTGATTCGCTTTGGTGACCCCTGCAGGGAAAAGACAAAAAAGAAGGAATGTAGTAAAATGTACTTTGTCCACTCGAGTATTAATGCCGCTTCAAAAAAGCAATGCATGTTAATTTTGTCCTATAAGAGTGCTGGTTGACGGATCTTTGTTGCATTTGGACAGAACATTCTCTCTAGTCTCTGTGGGATGTTCAGCTACCAGGCCACTAGCCGAGTCTTCAAGTTCAGAAAAGATCAACATTACCTCCGTTCAATGTAAAATAAACACCAAAACAGTCCAATCTCTCTGATGTGATTTTTATTTTAGTACATTTTATATGAAAATAGTGTTGCAGATGTATAGAATATTTTTGCTGTACAATAAACATACAGATGAATAATGAGTTTCCTAGCTAAACAATACGAGGTGAAGCTTGTAGCTGCAGAGGCACATTAGCACCCGTTAGCTGAACCTAGACAGAAGGAAGTAAAAATGAAATGTGCTGTATTTGGTTGTAGCGACACTAAACTGGGATGTAAAAAAGGAAAATGCACTTTGAACCACCACTTCTTGTCGTACTTCCATTTTAAACTTCGGGAATAAGCAACGCCTATTCATCCTGACATGATTAAAATCCATTAGCATTAAACCTTTTCCAGCCTCCACACACATCTGGAAATTCAAACTTCCAGTGGAGCTTGGTGCTTTGTGCTTTTCACACAGTGAAGTGTTTGATTGTTCCACACATCACGAGGAGGTTCAGAAGGTTTATCAAATAGTGGAAAGAGAAATATTGACAGGAGAAATAAGGGATTATTGTCTTCTTAAAACATTACAATTATGTACAAACAACTGCCACCATATTACAAACCGGAAATCTCCCAAATGAACTCATGTTACATTAAAAAAAAAGATCTTCCTCTCGTGGAGGAAATTTTAAACTCATCAGCACAAAAAAAATAAAACATAAAAGACAAACCTGTATTTACACACTGTGGAGGGGACAAACTTGTTTTTCATATTTAAAAACGGCATTCACTAATTTCCATAGACAATCCCCGGTCTTCTCCGTTTAGGAGGGTTGTACAGTTTGTTACATATTTAGCAAAGGTTTAGTAAGAAACACGTTCAGACACCATAACTTTCATTTACTTTGATTCGGACTCTGTTGTACCATAAAAACTGCAGCATTTCTATAGTTGCCTAAATTAAAATTTCATTTATTTCAGCTGCAGGATCAAGAGTGAACCTTATTGTAATTCGGTGCATAAAATCAGTTGATTGTAGAAAGACTGCAGCAGAGCTGTCTGGTGCCTGAGAGTTCAGTGATGCTACTCCGTGCCCATGGAAATCACACGCATGTGCACGCACACGCACACACATACAAAGGTTGAAGTGGAATTCTGCCAAAACTGACTTTTAGTTTTTTTAAGATAATTTCCCATAACTCAACACACTCCTAGACTCTTCCCTCAGTTGTTCAGGAGAACTCACAGGTATCTCTGTATCTGGATCCTGTACTCTCGTGGAACACATGCACTATAAAATACACGATCTGGTCAATGGGGTGAACAAGCCCTTCACCTTGACTTGCATAGCTTGCTAAGCCTTCTGTGGTTAAGGCTCTGAGGAAGACACCTTGCATGTAGTGACTTATGCCACGTTATTTGGTTAGCAGAGCGTCTGGTTAACAAACTGATGTTATATCCTGAGTTATTTTGCAGATTTAAATACCACAGTTTTATTTAGAGTGTATGTTCAGCTTGTGTGTGTTACCTTGACTTAGTTTTGATGAGATCTAGATTTATCAAACACTGTAGTTGCTCACAGTATTGCTGGTGTTCCACTCTTTGCTCACAAGTTTTTTTTACATGTACAGTATTACATTTGTATAACTTTTGGTCCGGTTGTGACTTGTTCTATCTACCATTATGACTGGAATGGAGGACGGATTGATACGAAGTTTTTGAAATGTGTAATTTCTTCGAACAGCACAGACCGCACCAATTAATCCCGCAAATTCAATATAGCACCAAGATGGTAGCTGTTAGCATAAATTACCATTAAATAATTATCTGCAAGCTTCTGCCGTTGGACCAGAAGCTTGAAGATACTTGAGTTATGTCAATCTATTAGAAGTTATGAGCACCCATCCCTAAATAAGAACAGTTTTTGTTTTATTCACTTCCAAAAGCAGGAAAATCAACCTAAAAGTCTTGTTTTGGTGGAATTCCTCCGAAACCTGCAGACAGTAATCATTGCTTTACTTCAATTCAGTGAACAACCTTTCAGACACTTCCTTTTAGAAACATTATTTCATAGCATCAACTGAACGGCTCGTCTCCTCATGATCATTGTCCTTTATATTAGGACTCATCAGCTCTGCTGTGACTCCACCTGATGATAGCTCCAAATTACTTGCATTTGCTGCTGGAATAAACTTGAAGGTGAGTGTAGGAACCTTCAACACTACACTTTCAAACAGACATTTCTGTCTTTGTTGCCATCAGGGGTTGGGATGAGTGACAGAATCCCCAAACTGTTAAGAAGTCATCATGGTGGTTTTATCCCTCTACATTTGCTTTTTGTATTCATAAAAAACATCTGTTTTGAAGTGTTATGTTGCCCTGTTGCACACTTGTTTTTGACTCCATCTTCAGCGGTTAAAGGTCCGGGAAGCGGCTAGGGTCTTCTTTATAGCCGTTGGGAACGCTGAAAATGGACTCATCAAACTCATCATAGCGAAACTCCTGAAACGTCACGGTGGCTGTGATTGTAGGAAAGACGGGGATGTCTGCAGGGAGATTTGAACAGTTATAAATTGTCTCTGGTCAAAGCATGCTCCAATGTCTGCTATAGATTTCTTTCCTGATCTTTAATGTTGAAGGAGAAAAATCTCTTTTGACACACAGGCATCATTCATTTAGCTGAGCCCACAGCTACTGATTTACACACTTTAAAACAGCTAAACAGGGTAAATCGGATTTGCTTACCAAGCTTAACAGGAAAGCCAGGGGGGAGCTTCATCTGAACAAACTCCCTGAGTTTATTAAAGTGCTTGAATGGGGCGATCACCTCCAAAACATTCAATAACCTGAAGGAGAACACAAGCATGTGACACCATCAACAGTGGAGAAGCAGCAGGAGTACTGATGTGGGACAGTGAGTAAGAAAGGAAGTCACTAAACACACTGTAGCTGCTCACAGGAAGCCCCACACCCCACAACTGCAGGTGTTAAAAGTAATAAAACATTTATCTAGTGTTGTTCTTAGGTAGTTGATATTTCCTGTTTACTTTAATGTCCTTAAATGAATGATAAAACAAAGAGCTCCTTTTCCTTGAACGGCTCATTACTCCAGAGATTACAGTAAATGAATCAATTTCTTAAAAGTTTTAAAGAACTTCAATAAAATAATGACTTTCAGTTCAGCCTGACAGTGATCAATCTGTCCGTGCTTTATAAACTAGTGCTATAATATCAGCCGGCATCTTAACGTTTATTATAAATGTTATTATTAGCAAGGTAACCCCCACCCCCAACCTAACAAAGCATCGGCTTTTTGTCAGCTGATAGAGAACGGAATGGAAACAAATTGAATGAGCAGTTTGCTCCAAAGAGGCAGAAGCAACACAAGTTTTCTTTTAATCAGTTAAATCAACCATTTTTACCCCTACAAGAGAGAGAGAAGCAACCCATGAAAACACAACCAGAGAGGGATGAGGAAATTAAATTCAAAAAATACAAGATGAAATGAAAATATTCCTGCCATTGCACTACCTATTGACTTCCTTTTCATCAGTACTGTCCGATTAACAGGACGAGGAGGACGAGCAGGAAGCAGAAGCTCATTGTCGGGATAAAAACTCACGATTCAATGCCCAGAGGGAAGTCTTGACTCATGGCTATCGTGGCTTTGAAGTTCTTCTTGCTCTCTTTGCAGACGAGCTCTCGTCCTAGATGAGGTGCTCTGAAAGGAGTGACAGCATGTTGGATGAATGTTGACAGCTTATTACAGTGCCATTATGTTCACTGTATTTGTCATTCACGACCTCTCTTCTGTGCACAAACCGAGTCTGACCCTCATGAGTCAGTTGGTCCAACCGGTTTTGCAGAGAATTCTGACATTCGCTTTGATGCGATATTTATTTTCACTTTTTTGAGAGGGAAACTAAAATATTGGTTCTTTCAAAAATCAACTTCATATCAATGAAGTGTCCATACTTCGCCTCAAAGGTCTGAAAGCATCTCTTAGAGCAGGGGTGTCAAAGTCAAACACATGAAAGGCCAAAAAAAAATGTACTACAAGCCGAGAGCTGGACTGATTCAATGTTTATTAAAACATATTGAAATGAACATAGCCTATTGAACCAAGAGCTAACACAGTTATTAAATAAATAAAGCAATATTTTGTTACGGCTCTGTCAGTAACTTCAAGGGGGAACATTTTTAACAGGCAAACAGCAAAAAAGTAGGCCAGATTTGGCCCGCGGGCCTTGACATACATGCTTTAGAGACACCTACTTTCCATTGTCAGCAGTGATGTATTCTTCCCAGGATATGGTGTTTGGTGAAGGTGGAGTTAGTGATTGCCTCCTCGCTGGCTGCAAAACAGAGAAAGAAAAACAAACAAACTGGTTATTGTCAGTTCCCAGACGAAACCACCGCAGAATTACACGCTTAGTTACACCACCGAAAAGTGAAACATGAAACTGATGGCAGATAAAACAAAGTATTTCAACAATCACGTCGTAATTTGTTTGAAGCTGACAAAAAATTTTGTCTTAATTTTCAGCAAACCGTAAAAAGGGCAGCAGACAACCATTAATACACCCGTTGAAAGAGATAGAAACACTTGTTTTCCACTCCAGTTCTAGTGACTCCAATGTATAATTCTGGCCGCTAGAGGGTACTACTGCGCCAATAATCCCCAAACTAACTGAACTACTACAGTATAATTTACTGTAATACAGCAAAAACGTTCTAAAGAGACAAAATACCTGAAATAGTCAAATATAAATTTGACTATTATAGTAAATAATGTCTTTACCTATACAACAGCAGCTTATGAAGTAAAAATACAACAACAGACCACATGAAAGAAAAACAGTCAATACTTAAAAATGAAGGCAGGAGTTGAAGGGAACAAAACAATTGCAGGGATATGGGCAGTATAATACTGCTGGATCATCAAAAATAAAAACACGACCAGTTTCACTGAACTTAATGTGGGAGAAGCTCCCAGTGAGAAAAGACTGTACTCTGTAATAAATTGCTCTTTACAGTAACTGATGCGGAAACCTTTGACTCCCTTAAAGTGCTGCCGAATAAGACTTTTCTGACCATTTCTACTAACCAATGATACGCAACCCATCAGCAGCGTAAGCAACATCACAAACAAAACTCTTGGCACGGGCTAAAGGCCTGTCCTCTCAGACTGGGTGTATCAGCTCTGTGTTGTTGTGATGATGACAGAGTACACAGAGGGCCTTCCGCTGGTATGTCGGTTCCGCCCCGCCATCATTCCATGGCACCAGGGGTTTTAGCTTTCATCCATGTGATCAATAGCATCGAGCCCTGTTTGAAATCCGTCCACACTTCCCCGCATGCACAGACTGACCCAGCTCTCCCTCGATGGGGTAAACACAGCTACGTCACAGCGGCTGCATATTTTCACGAATCGTGTTCCACTGGGGGCGAAAGGTGTAACTACTTCCAATAAAACCCAGCTTTTCACTTTGAAGATGAGTGGGCACCGGTTCAAATGAGTTTACATATCCTGATACACAACAGAGGAACAGAATAGGAACAAAGCCCACACACAACAAGGGGCTGACAGAAACACAACTGGGCAGTCAAAAGACATCCATCGAGCATTGAGCAGCTTTGTCTTCTCTGTGTGACTGGCTTTATGTTCCGTACCTAGACAAAGGCTTACTGAGCAAACTCTAGAACATACTGCAGTGAAGAGGTAATGGAGCCGTTCCTGTGAATACGTAGCAGCTTTCCTGTTTTCACCACTAAGTGGCAATGCTGGGACTCAGATGCTTATATTGTTTGCATGTCCAAAACAAAAGAAACATAAGAGAAGTGACTCGTCACACGGGAACTTTTCAAAAAAGCCATCTGGCAGGAAGTATATGAAGCCTCCGCAGGATTTATTCTTGTCAGGATGAAAAGGGTGCTTTTTTTTCTTCTTCTTTGCGTCAAGTCCCCAAGTTTCCGGAAAGACAGGAGAGCTTCAGGACTGGAATGGTGGTGATGCTGCAGTTATAAGTCAATGTAATATTTAAGGACTGAGCTTCGTTTCATCTTGTTCTTGTTCCAACAGAGAAGTTCACCAAGTGCCTTTGAATGTATATCTTTGCCGCGTACGCTTGGGCTCCATTAATTAGCCTTTATTTTTACGTGTAGTCTGAGAAAATATGTTTATTTGAAGAGAAAGGTCAAAGATACATGTTATCTGAGGGGTGCCAACTTAAATCGTACAGCTTGAGGTCTTGTTGACTCCTTCTGTAAATTAATTACACTAAAAATCTCTTTGCGAGAAAGTAAAAAGGTGGAGATAGGAGGGAGAGCTGCAATCAACACCAATCTATCTATGACATGTTTGCTATGTGATCCTCAGTGAGGCCCCAAGACCCCAAAAATACATCCTGGGAGAGGACGGTTGAAGCTGGAATCAGTTGTATTCAGTGTCAGGCTCACCTCAAAGTTCTGTTCTATGAGGTTTCCTCCTTTGCTCAAGCTCTCCATGATGGCTTTGTTCCTCAGGATGTCCTCCTCACTCAGATGCTCTCGTCTCTTCCTGGACTCCAGCACCAGGCCGTTCACAGAGTAGAAATCTGCCAGGAAATTTCCCACGCGCTCCTGGAGGGAGGACAAACAGATAGGAGTTCGCTTGTGGGTCACCAGTTTCTCTCATTTTCACACACCTTGACACTAAGGTTAGTCTTTCACCTCTCCGTGGCCCCTATCTACAAATGTTTGTTTTTTTACTTTGACCTTTTCACTTGTGGTTCATTCCTAGGTTTTCACACATAGTCTGCACCAATGAGAAGTAAGTACTGTTTACTTACAAGGTGGACAAAAAAAAGAGCCAGAATGGAGAAAAAAAAATCGATTTGTCCAAAAAATGGAAAGAAAATTAATGAAATGAAAAAACAAACATGTCGTGTTGTCAGTGATTTATCTACAACACCTTTAGTACAAACACAACGATCGATATCTGTCTCTGTGTTGTTTCCGAGTCATGTTTTCTTGTCAAATTGAGATTCAGCATATATCCAAAACTCTATAAAGTGTGTAAGATACCATATTATATCTAAAGTATATTCAGATATACACACGTGGACAAAATTGCCCAGTTTTCCTTCCAATCTCCTGAGACAATGCTCTCCTTTACACATGTTCAGTGTCGTAAAACTTTTGTACAGTTTCAAGTAATTTCAGTGACCAATCTGGGATTTCTTTCACTACCAGAGGGATACCAACAATTTAGTCCATGTGTGTATCCATGAGCTGAGCCTAGTCTACGTGTACTTTCCATTTCCTGTCTACCTCAAAAATTCATCAAAGTCCCAACTTCTTATCTGGATCCCCTACAACTTTTAACAAACAAACAACATTAAATCTGCTGCTGCAGCACTGACTGTCTTGTCTTCTCTGAACAGCCAACCCGTCTGGGTCCTGGAGAAGGTGATGGACTTGGTGGAGAGGGTGGCCGAGTAAACGTCACTGCTCATCAGAATGTCTACTTCCTCCTCTGTCTCCATCTCTGTCTCCTGCACATACAGGACAGGGTCAGGAAACCAGAATCTTCAACAGAAACATGGAAACAACAATGCTAACAATGACACCAAGATGTTCCAACATCTCATACACTATGGAAGTAGATCAGAGAAAAACGCAATTGTTCAGTTCATCTTATTATTTTCTAGTTGAGTACATGTTGAAAACTGAGTATCCATAGGTCAGTCAAAAAACAAGCACTTGTGTGATGATTTTTTTTTCCATCAAGATGAGAAGCAACCATCTGTTAGTACCACTTAAAATCTGTTCCCCGAATAGTCTGTTCACATGTAAGATGACTCAAAAACTGTGGGACAGATCATTTGTCTAGTTTCACCTCAAGGTCAAATTCTTCACTTGTGCTTAAGAAACAACAACAACTTATTTTTGGTCGCTGTGCCAAACGTGGGAACAGCAAAATAACTGAAATGTTCTTTTCAACCAAATATTCAGTAATATGGTGGAATTACTGTAGTTGGTTTATATATTTGTAAACTACTGTATTTTGATCACTTATGTATTGTTTTCAAGCAAAAATAAAAACTCAGATGTGATAGTTCGCTCTTTTTTTTATGATTGGTGACAGTTCACTCAATGTTTGAAAAATGGAAACAGTTGGTAGACAAAGGTGAAAGTGAAAATTTTCAATTTTAAAATTAATTTTCCACCTAAAACAATGTGGGTTTAGTCTCCTTAGTCTTTACTCAGCGGGCGTTTCACAGACCTCATGGTGTATTCGCTGGTAGACTTTCTGCTCATTGTCCAGTACAACAAAAGACTCAGAGGGGATGGCATTTCCATTGAAAACGAAACTGAGGTCGCCGCGCTGACACTTCATGTCGGTGAAGTCTATCAGAGTGGTGTCCAGTCTGCAAGTAGAGAGTTGGTTTTATGTGGGAACAGAGATAAGCAGGAGACAGCTAGAACGAAGAAATGAAAGCAGAAGATGACAGTGAAGGCTGAAAGTTTAGTTGTGAGCAAAAAGTGTTCAGACTGTAAGCAAGAAGAAAACTGATAGAGGGCACGTCTTCATGGTAATCATTGCCATGGTGACCAGCATCTCATTTCAAGAATCTTTTCTGTAACTGTCTGAGAGTGGGTAAACGTGAAATAAGGCTTGAGAACGACTGAACCGCTGACACATCTGTAAAGACCATACACAAGCTGTTAGGTACAATACATAGCTGTGACAGGCCGAACACACTGCAGCGATAGAATGTAAATCAACCTGCTGGGATAGTTTTTTTTCTTCTCTCTCTCTCTTTTCTAGCTGCAACTCTTGGATACCAAGAGAGCCTTTTGAATACCAAATGAGACAGCTAGGAGCAGTTTCACTGAATAATGATAAGCTCCACATCAAGGATCTATCACGCAGGAACAGCATACAGAGACAAACACACCAACATTCTTCAGATGGATCTATCATAACATATGACAGCCAGATGCAGGAGCAACTGTTTGATGCTAAACGGTTGTCCTAGTGGGTTTAACATGAGACCCAGTGCCACAACTGGGTATGGAGCCATGCCTTGGCATGTGTCTTTGCAGCGAGAGGCAGAGGCTACGCAGCTTTTAGTCCACAGGTCCTTGAGACGATGTGATATTGATTCTCGCTGTGCATTTGTCAGTGTGAATGCATCAGCACGCTTCAGAGTGAGACAATTTCTGCTGACACCCTCTGCAAGTGGGCTGAAGGCAGGATGTTCCACTGCACTGTAACTATTTCTCTGAAGCTTCAATTGAACCTCAAACAGAAGTGAACAATATGCACACAGAAGCACAACTGTTCTGCTTCCCCATCAGGCAATGATTTCATGCTCTAGTTACCTGAAAGAGGTTGACAGGAGACGATGGAAGGTATTGATAGGGGAGAAAAAGACAAGAAGTCATGCTCAGAAAGGGATGACAGACAAATGAATGAGCTTTAAAAGTTTTTTTTTGTGATGCTCTGCAAATTAGTATGACAATGTACAATGTATGTTATTAGTTCCACATTTCACACAACATATTTGATTGAAATGTATTCCATTTGTTTACGGGACCCACCTGATGTTGAGGCCCTGCTTGTAGATCTTACAGGCATCTGAAGGCAGGATTCTGGATAGCAAAGGCACTGCAACATGAAGAGATACAGCAACAACATGTGAAGTCATGTCTAAATTTAGAAAGGCTCGCTCAATGATGAAGACTAAAACCTTCTTAAATAACATATAGCATTGTAAAGTAGAGGACTGCATAATGCGTAGTTCAGAAGCTAAATATTTAATAACTCAGTCCTCACACGGTTAAGTAACTCAATGCAAGAGACTTTCTTCCCTGTTTCTTTGCACAAAATACCAGAACCAGAATTGTTTTACAGTAATCAACAATGGTTGAGAGGAAGACTACATTTAAAAAAAATTAAGAACTGAAGAAGCTCCTTGAATTCAAAGCACATTCAGACCAAATAAGTCTGAAGGGCACAGATTTTGAAATCCCTCAAATAGTCTCAGATTTATGAGACTGTTTGAAGCATAAAATACTATGATTTCACGTGATAATCTTACCCTCCCTGGCAGCCAAAGGGTTAATAACACAGCGAGAACACAGAAGGTACTTCTCGCTCACACCCTGGAGCCAGACTAAGTATAGCATATTCAGGTAGAGCGCATTTCGTCTGTATTCTACAGCAGCTTACAGGGTGGAATAATGTGTAAAATTAGAAACAAAATCAGAATCCGTGACATCACATAGGGAGGGACACTAACATGGCAGAATGGAGTTGGTTCATGTCCAGCATAAGGAGCCATTTTCAATCTGTACATAAACTTTCAATGATCAGTCCCACACACTGAGACAGACCATTTTATTTTCCTGTTCGCTTGCTGAGGACACATGGGTAGAGTGTAAGCTGCAAAATGATGGGAGTTCTTTCACTCTAACATACTACCACTAGACAGTAAAGGATGGTAGTTGACTCACCCCAACTTTGGAAGTCCCAGTGAAGCTCCAAATAAAAGTCTCCAAGCTGCAGATTAAAATAAATAAAAAAAGTCGCAATTACTAATACTAAACAATCCAGCCTTGTTTCTGCATTTAAACCTGGTAATTAAATCATTTCTGCTTGTCCTCATTGGGCCTGAATCTCTGCCTTCCAGAGTAGAACATGAATGAGTTACATAGTGGTGGCAAATCAGTTCAGGCTCAACAAATCCATTCTTTGATGAGTTTTTGAGATGTTGAGTTAGGGGAATCTCTACAGACACAAAAATGTTAACTATTAGCTTCATGCAATAAATTCAGTGGGAACTTTTTCCATGTGTTTTTCCAACACACAAACTTTTTCCTTCGTTTGCACTACTTTTCTCTGGTGCTTTACGGTATCAGCCTTATTAACAGCAGAGCGGTGGAGCACGGCACACACCATCACATACACTTATTTCTGACTGCATGCTATTGATTTCACACCTGTATTCCTTTCAAGATCCACACAGTTCTGTTCAATAATGCATTTCACAGCAGAGAATAAAAATGCACATGCACCTAAGGTCTGAACCTGAGCCCATCAGATGATGGGTTCACTTTCTGATGACAGTGCATGTACACCCTGTATCAATATGCTATTTTTCTTTCCGGACAATGTTTCAGTACTTTATTAAAGTATTTTTATTACATTTTCACCAGGTGTAACTGTTGCCTGTGTTGCTCTAAAAAGCATTTAATAATTCTTTGTTTGACTGAATGGTGTATGTGTAAGAGACATCACGTGAAACAGCTAGAACAAACCTTGAAGCGAAGTTGTATTTCTCAGCATATTCTGCTCCACTTAGATATTTAAAGTATGTTTAAATAAATATAATGTCACACCAAGCAGCCACGAGCACACAACCAGACATCATCTAGTCTTAGACACGGTGTCTCAAATGTGTGTGTGTCCATCCTGGTGTTGTTTTGGTGACAAAGTCAGCTGACGTCTAAACTTTGAGAGTGTGGGTTTTGCATGTCTAAAACTGTGTTTACGTGCCTTGCTTCACACGATGAAGAGGAATGAAGGGAAACAAGTATAAGGGGGCGGGGTAGTAGGGGTTTGGTTAGAGCTCAGCGAGGAAACAGAAAGTGGGGCAGTTTGAGGATAGGGGCCAGGGAAACAGGGATCGGGGGAGGTGTTTTTGTTGAAATCTTTCTCTTGTTGCAGTGTGTTGAATCTGAACAGGAGTCTGTTGGCCTGAGACTAGAATGACAAAGCTGAAAAGCTTATGTTTCAGCTCGCTTTACTGCCAACAGATGTTGTGATCACCAAGGAACCCATGAGTAGTGAGGGAGCTTACGTGGCTAAACACTTACTTCTTTTAGAGCTTTTAATAACTTGGGTCTCTTGTCCTCTACACTCTCCCTGGACTGTTGCTTCAGTTTCCTCAGCAGCGCTGTGACTGAAATACACAGAAAGAGAGCAAGAAAGAGATGAATGAGTGAGGCCAAAAACATCAATAGCATCACATGCTCTGCGCATAAATATGGCTGAATCCAACCAGTCACATTCAGATTTATTCACTGTACCTAAAATTTCTTTATTTTGGCAAATCTTTGTTTGGCATTAAAGCCAGATTAATCTAAATGACTGATTGATATGGGATAATAGAACAGCACAGCGTTGTTACCTCAAAGCAAGAAGGTCTTTGGTTTCATTCCACCTGCGGCCTTTCTTTGCACTGTTTACATGATCTCCTAGTGTCTGCACGGGTTCTCCCTAGGTTCTCCGGACTCCTCCCACTAGCAGCTTAGTTGATTTGGTCACTCGAAAATTATCTCTATGTGTGAGCGTGAGTGAATCTGTCTGTCTTTCTGTTTAACCCAGCAATGAACTGGCAACTTGTTCCCTGCCTCTTGCCCATAGTCAGCTGGGATAGGCTCAAGCATTGATGTCATGGTTATTTATTGCAATACAGTGAATTGTTGTTAAGTTGAGTAGAAATGATTTCCTGTACCTGCCCGTGTTCTGTTGTACCGGAAATTACAGGTGTAAACATTGAAGATGACATGTGACACAACAGTCCACTGCAGTGACTGTTGTGTCTAAAAAAAATGTGGTCTGTAGGTCAGGTAGTCAGTAATCCAGTAGGTGGTAGATGTCGGCCACCATCACACATCAGTTTCATACCCAGCCAATTGGTGTTCTGTGGAATGGAGATGTCCTCACAGTGCAGCCCCTTCCATCCAGGTGAAAGAGATACCACTGCAGGAGGTAGGTGAGTGTGTCGTCTACACCCGGATGAGCTAGGTAGGCAAACTGCAGACGATTCAGTGACGTTTTCACTTGTGGATTGAGGCATGTCAGCACCAGCCTCTCCACTGCCTTTATCACATGAGTTGTGAGTGAGACAGGTTGGTAAGTCTTTAAGGACAGATGGTAACTTCCTCTTCGGCATAAAAGCCATGCAGGATGAGTGCCAGCATCTTCCCAAGGCTCAAGGTCAGGTTGAGGAAGTGTTCCAGGATCACAGACAGTTGGCTGACATAAGTCCATAAGACTGGGTCTTATTCCATTAGGGCCAGCATCCACACGATGCCGGAACTTTTTGAAAACTTTTTGTTGCGTTTACGCCTTCTGTCCACACGACAATGCAGATATCCGGAACGAAAATGCAACTTTTTGAAAATGCTGACCTAGGTGGATTTTTTTTAAAATGCTGGGTCTGCGTTGTCGTGTGGACGGTGTATGTGCAACTTTTTAAAAAAGCTGACGTCTTGCCTGCGACAAAAACCTCTGTGACGTCATATTTATGGGCCCGTGTGTTGTGACAACAAAACACGGAGGATTCCTATTGGATAAAATTTGACTCAATACTGCCACCACATGGTTTGGCATGCTTATAGCAGTCTTCGAAAACGCACTGGTGCGTTTACATGTGGATGGAGATTTTTTTGAAAACGCTGTTGTGTGGACGCGAATCGTTTTCGATGCGTTTTTAAAAAGTTGCGTTTTCAAAAAAATCCATCATTGTGTGGATGGGGCCTTACACTGCAGTCCCTCCAGCTGTTTCTCCACTTTGCCAGCAGTCAAAAGGGGGAGGGTGCTAGTTGTGGGGGAGGCAGAACGTGGGTAGATTGAGAATCACCATTTGGACTATGGGCTGGGGGGGGGTGAACGCTTTGGCAGTAGGTAATGGTGGTGAGTGGTATGGGGATAGGTAAGGGCATTGGCTTGAGCACTAAACCTGTTAAAGACACAGTTTAGCTAACTGGTTCTCTTGAGACTGCCTGCTGGTTGGCTGTCTCTCAACTTAAGACCTGTGATTTGTTTCATGACAGTACACAAGTCCCTCACCTTGTTCTGCTGGAACGCGGCCTCCAGCTTCCTGTTCTAGGCATCTGTGACTTAAAATAGAAAGACTGCTTTTGCGGTATAGTGTACCTTTCTCACTTTTAAAGAACTACTCTCTTCTATAAAGAGCCTCTGAGGTGAGACCTCTGAGTAACACTTTTTTAAATGTAAAAAAAAGTAACAGATTTGACATGTAACGCGGCTGTATTATCAATCACCCAGTAAAAAACTTGCTGACAAGTTATGATGTAATTTTGGCTATGCTGCATATGTATTGGTTAACATGATATCCACTCTGATCCAGAACATCCTGTCCCATAATACACTTTGTGTCTGAAGAAGACATAGCAGTTAACTGTAGAATCCAGTTTGCACTCAGCCTAACAACGTTGTTGGTCTCTTAACAGATTTGGCTCTTAGCACCCAGAGTCTGGTCTGGCTTTACACCCAACGTAGGACTCCTGAGGTAGATACTGAATAATGCTTAACATGAACCATTCTGCATCTCTATTTACCTGAAGACTCCTGGGTATCTGTATTTACTGTCTTCAAACTAATCCCTGCCAGTCTCTGAGGCAGCATTTGGGTTCACTTCACTACTAACGCTGTTCACCCAGTTCCAGGCCTGGTGTAAATTCTGGCATAGCTACCTCTGAAGTCTTGCTCGCAACAGGTACAGTTGTTGGGTTCTCCGGTGATATGCTTGCCCCCTACTTGTCTGGGGTACGAATTAGGCTGCGGCCCACTTCAAACATAAAGCATCTTTAATAGAAATGCACAAGGAAGTGACTGATTCCTCATCCCTGCAAGTCACCACCACTGCCTTAGGCACACAGTCACCATGCAAATCATGTCTACAATGAGGCATGCCGAAGATCATATTTCATTTAACATTAGGTAAGATATGCTATTTCCTGGGGCTGCATAGGACATATCCGGGGGGGAAAACACTGATGATCTCTATGTGTAGCCTACAGCAATCAAAAGTCTCCAGGAAGTTCAAAGGGAATGATCTGGCACATACGAAGCTGTCTGCTAATGAGATGTGCATTTAAGCTCCTTAATGACCTGAGCAAGCCACATACTCACATGGGATTAACAACCATGTCGAGTCAGATTATCTGCTATCCAGCCCTTTACTTCACTGGCTGCAAGAGGGTTATTTTTGTAAAGGAACAGGCAAAACAATAAAACATAGGTCCCACACCCAATGACGTCCATTACATGAGTAGCAGCATCAGTTGCTCCATGACAATTCAAATGCTTAACTGAAGCAAGAAGGGGATTAAATGGAAACAAGCTGTCCCTTAACAAACCAAAGCAGTACTAGAGAAAGTAAAACGGGTTTGGTTTTAAGACAAAGGTAAATAATTACTCTTTTACATACAGTATATTCCACTCATAGACAGGCCAGAACACACACACACACACACACACACACACACACACACACACACACACACACACACACACACACACACACACACACACACACACACACACACACACACACACACACACACACACACACACACACACACACACACACACACCCCACGGGGCCTGTAAGCATGCAAATTGGTGACATGGAGGTGGTCACTGTGAGCAGCTTGTGGGGTTCAGTGCCTTCCTCAAGGAAACATGCTCAAGCGGCACCAGTTCAAACTCAATACTTTTGGTCCACGCTGGTCTTGCACCGGCGACCCTCCAGACCCCTAGCCATGACCTAGTCTTGACTTTGCAACTGCCGCCTCAAATACATATGCCTACTGACACAAACACTAATACTGACTGAGAGCTTTTTTCTGCCCTTACTGCTGAATAATAGGGGACAAACTTTGGATGATCGTCGTCGTCTCTCAGCTGGACGAGGAGAACACTACAGTCTTATATATCTACCAAATCAGCCAACACAGGCCAGTGTATTTTGTACTTTAAAAGTGTACTTTGAAATTAAGTGACATCTCTTTGCATTAATTGCAAAGTCAGGAAAACTTTGCCTTGACATCATTAAAATTAGCCTTCAGGTCTAACTGGACAGATGTTGCTCCAAAAACCAGAGAACAATCAATATTGACAAAGCTCAAAAATGGAGCAAATGTGTGACAGAGCAGCCGATCTGAAACTACTGTACTTTCAGACATTACTGAGCCGCTGTCAGTTTATTTCATGACATATAAAAAGAACTACACATAAAATAACAACAATAACAATAATAAAATAACAGGTAATAAAATAGTATGGTAAAGTTTGATGTTCTCAGGATGTCTCATATTTCTTAAAATGAAAATAAGTAAAAAGGAAATGGAAGAGAAACCCTAATCCCATCATCTGAACACCAAGGTGAATGCGTCAAACTTTCAACAAGCTCCTGAAGCTGTACAGTTATGGGATTCGAAAGGAACTGTACAGAAATAGCTCTACTGAACAAAACACATGACAGAATCTATTTCTGAGCTACAATTTTCATCATTGTTCAAACAGAATTCATGTGACAAGTCCATCAAAGCCAGAAGGACTGTGAGCTAACAGGAATGGAAATTAATCACAAACATCATCTAAAAATAATATTTAAAGTGTTTGAGTTGGCCATTTTTCACTGGTGGAAAACATTTGTTGAGAACAGACAGGTTCATGTGATAATACGGAGCCAGCCTTTAGCAGACTATAACATTTATGCAACTGTAAATTAAAACAAACAGAACTTGGAGCCAATTGTCTGTTTCTGCCCCAGACTGCTGTTAGACACACTGACGCACTTCTTTGTGACTAACTGCTGGACAGGTTAGACAGGGCTACAGCTGAGTCAGCGTTTATTGAATTGCAATGGGTAAACAGTCAGTTTCCTTCATTAGCATTGTCTTTTCAAGCTTTTGTGTCAGCCTAGAAAATATGTACGTTGGAAAGCCAGGTGTGTAAGAAAAAGTTGTGTCAGAGGCTGTATCCTGCACTTACATTAAAAACTACATTAAAAAAATGTACTGTCAAACAACAACAGCTACAGTTTTTATATTAAAAGGAGCGGCAGTCTCCTCTTTTGCTACTGACCTAATCCACCCATCTGCCAGCAGGACAAGCCAATGGCTTTCCCCTGAACATAATGTTAGTTACTGATTTCCAGAACATATTTTAACAATAATTGCACACTGAGTATAAAACTGGCTAGACCTTATGTATGGGAGCAAAGGCATGTAGTTCCTTACACATAACACAACATGACACGGTGGTTTGCACAAGCTTGACTTGCGAAGGACCCTTCAACAGTTTAAAGTTCAATAGATGCTTTAGTCAATGAAGACTACCAGTACCGTAAGCAGTATTCAGGATACAATGAATAAAAAACAAAAAACATTTGAAGCTGCTTCCTTGTATCTTGCTCAGTGTTTGTGCCAAATAGATAGTTTCAATTTTTCATTCTGATAGACTGACACTTGCCATTGTTTGTGTCTGTACTGTTTCGTCTTTTCTTGATTTCTGTTTACATGCCATCTTAAAGCAACATTCCATCCCCACCTACCTTTATGTAAAATTCTTCCAAGTGCTAATGCAGACCCACACAGAACAAAACTCGCCGTCCTCTGTTGTCATGACCAGCGTATTGAGAGCTTTAAATAGATAATGGGCACTAGATAATGTGACTCTATTGTGTGACAAAAGTCTGTGAAACATCAAAATAACAGCATAACTGAGGTCCATAGCACATTTAAGAAAAAGTTCATGGTTATTTGCAAGAGTTTTAACACTCAGTTTTGTATTTGGATATTTGCACAACCAAAATTAATAAGCACCTTTAGCTACACAGTATGCAAATCGCAGAGTGTATGGGCAGTCTGTGTTTGTGTAAGTTCTCAATCATCCAGGTCAAGGTAATTGAGGAAGAGCAAAAAACCCCAAAAAGAATCAATGGGACTCGTATTAGGTTGAGTGAAGATGTTTTCACTTCTCATCCCAGAAGCTTCTTGGGTTTTGATTGACTGGTAGAGTCCAGAAACTTATACTACTGTTGAAGTAGAAAAACAAACAACTGAAACAATCAACACAGTAAGTTTTGACTTGTTATGGTGAGCTGCACTCAGGTATGGTGGTGATGGAACTACTCTATCAAAAACCATTGGTTGAGAGAGTAGTTAAAGAAGAAGTTAAAGAAGACAGTTTTTTGTCAAACTGAAAACCTACTGAATCCTTTTGGATGAGAAGTGAAACATCTTCAACCAACCTTAAGCACGACCAGTTGTACCCTTTTTTAGTGGTTTTGATTGAGGCTTCCCTACCTGTCTCAGTCGCCAGCACCTCATCGCTACCATGTAAATGAAAACTTTATGAAGCTAATTTAGAGGCAAAACAACTAAATTTTACTTGACCGAATTGTTATAAAATGAAATTGAAAGAATGAATGAATGAACACCTGCAGATTGCTAACACTAGTAGCAGTTACACGCAGTCATACTTACTCATTTGCCGGTCTCCATAGCTAATAGCCTCAGCAAGGGGACTCCATCCCTGAGCATTCTTCACCTTGACTGGTGCATTGTGGGCCAGCAACAGGTGGGCACACTCTTCAAGATAAACAGGAAGACAGGGAGAGTGAGGATGGTAATGTAATCAAATTACAACTTTATTCAACTGGTAATTACAGAAAGAAAGAAAAAAGCAAGAACACAAACATGACTGTTGAGGAAATAGAGACAGACTTGCATAAATGTGGACATGACTCAGGAAAGCTTGCTTACTTTGTTACAGGAAAAATACTTCCTGAAACAAAGTTATCATTCTGAATATATGACAGATTGTGCAAGATTGGGAAGATGGCATCCAAGGAAACATATGAGCTCTGGAGTTTCACAAGACCTTACTTAAGAGTTTATTAGGCAACAAAACAAGACAGGATTCTCAGAAAAAAATGTTTAAACTGTTTTGACCTCTGACTATATTCCAAAAACAATAACAACAAGGCAGTCAGAGACTGCAACAACCCGCAATGTACCCTGACCTACTTCCAGGGTAGGTCAGGGTACCAAATTGGTTTTCTCAAGGTCAAAGTCATCTCATTTTCATTTCTAAAAAATATAGAAGAATCAAATGTGAAACTCCTTCTCATAAAGATATAATCCATAACCAACTAAAAAGATGCAGCAGGGTTAGAGCCAGCGGTGCCAGCCCTGAAGCATTATTCTTATTTTTTTAAAAAAGCTTAAAAGGGCACTTGGTAAAAAGTGTATCGCCAACATGGCCCTACTGTCAAATATTAAACCCTAATCCAATTAATAATCAATTTTGATGAAATTCCTTTCAGGTGGATAAATTGCCCTTGCAAATAACACATGTTTCATTTATTTGGTACAGTAAAATAAAGTAAATTAAAATAAATACAGCTGCGTTAGCACTAGAATGGGCAGATGTAACTGCAGTGTGCCTCACACCGAGTCTTGCATAAGGAGAAAAACACAACACCAATCAGCACCTGGACTCTGGATGGAACAGCTGATAGTGGAGGATGATGTTGAGAAAGCACATGAAGCAGAGTGCTGGAGTGCTTGCATTCTGATGTAAGCCTCCCATCCCCAATGGGGTCTGACCTATATATCCAAATCCAATGATTGTGTAATAATAATGACACCATTTAGAGGCTATACATTACATAACCGTGGAAAAAAAATAACCCAGCCATGTGATATCAACAATAAATCTGCTAGCTTCTGGACTAACTTCAGGTACATTGAGCGAACTTAATGTCTGTGATGAATGACCAATACTGACAAATGTAGTTAATCACTTCAATCACCTTCACATATGGCTTTCAGTGTTGTCTGATGACTGCCAAAATATATCAAAATAACTTGAAGAGCCTGTCACTAACCTATTCTTGAACATGTCACTTAATTTGCTTGACGCTTTGTCCAACTGACACAAAGAATACAACTAGACCAGAGGCCTGTTTTCATGGCTTAATTTTGCAGAAGTGGTGTCAAGAGTGGAGAATACCAGTAATTTAAGTCTGAAGTGGCATCAAGGTATCTTACTTTAGGTCGTAGTTTTTGTCTGTTTTGTAGGATGTCGTCTATCTAGTCATCTATCTAACCTGCCTACAGCAGAGGATAATTGTGACATAATCCAATATTCTTCTTTTTAGTTGGTCTTTTTTCCTCATAGGAAAATATGAATTACTATAATCCTACAACTACAGGTCAATTTGAATTTAAAAGGGGTCATCTGGGGTGCCATCTGACTCCAACTTAATCCCCAATGCAGCAAAAAAGCGATGACACAAAGAAGTCTCCGAGTGGATTTGTGACTTGACTGCATGCATGCACAGCAGCTGCACAGGTCCTGCTCAGGTCACAAATCTAACAGTGGAATGAGATTGGCAGGGTGGGATGGAGAAAAGTGGTACTCTAATGCTTCAGTATGTGCACTGGCTACAAATGAGACACTTGTTAAGAGGCTCTATGGGTTGTTAAAACCACAACAATTACCACACACAGATTTATCCAAATTCTGTCTGAGTGCATCTATACAATGTTTCACTCACTCCATCACCACTGTTCACCAAATCAAACACTTTGACCCTTTTCCGACATGAGCACAAGAACATCCTGAATCCCCAGTGCAAACAACAATGAAACCTGGATATTCTGAGATCCAATGGTCCAGGCAACTTTCTTTTAACAGCTAGTTTACATGAATGGGCTTTGGGCCACATTTACAAAACTGACGTACTGTTGCAAACAAGACACCACAACAAATACATAATTTACATGCAGTCGGCTCTCTGTTGGTTTCATGGTCATGCAAATTACATGTTTAGACTCTATCCTGCCAAGGTAGGCAGCAGATGTTTGTGAACTCTTTTATTTGATTTTCATTGTTGAACTAGCAAGCACAATGTCCCAGGACACTGACAGAATATGCCAAAAATCAATATTAATCATGACGATACACCATGAGTCTACACTGCAAACACGGGGAGAGAGAAAATTTAAAAAGATTTTCCCCTTCCCAAAAAAAATTTCAGAAATCGCAAAATGCTTCCCTTCAGCACTTCATTGAAAAAATATCAAATTGATTTTTTACCATGAAATAAATATATGGTGCACAGATGGAGCTAATGGGTAGTGTTTATCAACATTGTATAGCTTTATTTGAAAAATATATATAATATAGAATAATGTAATTGATTAACAACTGATCGACAACATGTTTGTGGTTGCAATGCGGATAATCATAACACCATGAAAGCTTTAGGAAATACAGAGGGAAAAATAAACAGCATAGAGCAATGTATGCTCTACATTGCACACACGCACGCACGCACACACGCACGCACGCACACACACACACACACACACACACTATACCTATACCATAAATTATACAAACTTATTTGGTCTTTCTTGTTCTCTGAGATATTCTACACCCACATCTAAAGGACCAAAGACAAGCATCACTTACTAGCCTGGAAAATAATGAATAAATATTTGGTCATACACAAAGCCTTTCCTCTCCATCCTCACAGACCAGCCACACCCAAACTATGATCTCATGCCTGTCTGGCCTGAGGATCCCTGGAGGACATGCAAGGAGCTCAGACAAGATGTATGCAACCTTGTTAACACAATCAACCCCACAGCATCAATCATAGCATCTCATTTGCCCCAACAATTCCACACCCTAATATCTAAACTACCAATAGGGAGTGGCAGGGCCTTCAAAACAGTGACAGGAAATTGAATTTTTCAAACTTAATTGAAACCAAATTTTAAAAGACAGTCATAAAACCAACTGTAGAATATATACTTCCAGTTGATGATATTTTTCAATAGCCTTATTCTGAAGTCTCATGGACTCACAATGTATTTTAATATTTACACACATGCTTTCTGTTGAGACATGACATTCCGCTAACAGCCTCATGTAAATATATGCATGAAGCCTGGATTCTTGACATATTTATGGTAAGCTGTATTCCCACACTGCTTTTACTTACTGATTCTAAATAAAATGGAAACATAATAATAAATTAATCAAAAGCACAATAGACACCCAGAGAAAACTAAAAATAGCACTTAAAAATGGGGGAAAAAAAGGAATATGGAACATGAAAATGTCATTACTTAGCAATATTTCACTATGGGCAATTTAGATTCAACCAGCAATAAATATCACCGAAAAAATTTTAAGAATTACTTTTAGATTCTATTTCTAGCAGTATCAGCATTATTTAATCCCCACGGATTGTTCAAACATTCCCTTTGTCTATTAAATGAATGAGGAGACATGCCTGCAAGCGAGGGAGATTATTTTCACTGTTTTCTTGCCCAGTCCTGCTTTCTACCATGTAAAAATGCACAGTCAGCCTCTTTATTCATGGAATAGCACCGTCCTGTCTGAGACTTGTATTCACAAATACAGTAAGTGCAAAACTGCAGAAAGAGTAAGCAGAAAAACATACATATAAATGGGAAAAACACACATATGTCTCTTAATATGACTCACCTTTGTGCCCCATCATGACAGCAAGATGCAGCGGTGTGTTTCCTATAGGACAAATAAAAAACAATCTGTCAATGGCCTTTACTAAGCACAGTAAGAGATGTGAGTGTCGCAAGCTTTGAGCGCAAGGCCTGTCACACTCAAACTGGGAAGCAGAATACATTAAATCCTAAATGATACAGGCAGTGCATGACACTGTGTGTTCATATATTATGACAAGAAATATTATAGTCTAGTGACCTACTGGACCCCACCTTGTCAACACACATAAGCACTGACTGGTAAAACTGCATTTGGGTCAGTTGTGCAGAAATGTGCCTCATAAGCATTGAAAAATCCCTCAAGAGGAAGGCAAACTGTCCACTCAGTTCCTTCAGGCTTCCCATTCAGGGAAAAGAAAGGTGCACACACATCCAGAGTAAAGTGGGCCCACCTTGTCCTCTGGACAGAGATGAATTACAAGCTGGATGTTGCAATAATCGATGCAGGAAGGGTAATGGCGTACTTTGAGTCATCTTTTAATCTTTCACTTGATTATATTATGAAGAGAATCAAGCAAAAACAGCCAAAAATAAATAGTTCCACGCAGCTACTAACATAGCAATCTAACTACATTAGATACATGTAGTTAATCGTGGGCCAAATGAATTTTATTTGCCTTCTTCAGCTAAACTGAAGCTAAACTACTATTTTAGTAAACACACACATATTGACAACCTTTAGCAAGAGACGCAAGAAAACAACCTTTGTAAAATACAGACTCAAGTTCTTAAAAGTAGCTCGTCAGGCATCCTGTTCCATTCCACCATTTCAGAGGCTCTACTTAAAGTCAAACCACGTCTAAGCACCAACAACCACCTCAAACACTTTTACCCATCGCTACACGACAGTAGGAGCAAATAAAACTGTCTTTTGCTGTTTTTTAGAAATGATGGCCTCATCTAGGAAGGTTGTGCTCCGGCATCAGCGTCCTACAGGTTTGGTAGTGAAGGGTAGGCAGGAGAGACATTGGTTTAGCCTGGTCAAATTACATTAAGTGTGGTGTATTGTAGGCTGAACCTATTGTTCTCTCTCTGCAACTCCATTCTATACAGGCATTGAGTCCACTGTTACTGCATTTGCTGCTGAACAACAATGACCCCCAAAACTTTACACATTCATAACCTTTTCAATAGCAGGGACTGTAAAGGCACAGTAGTCTCACATTTAACAGGGTGTGTAAAAAGGCTCCTGCCCACAGTCCCCATTCAGCGGTTTCAACCTTTGCCCCACCTACAGTAGTACCTGATTCCACACTAAAAGCCACCACTTCACCCTCGCCTACTTCCAGTGCAGCGGGACACTGGTGGCCTGTAGGCTGATTTAAAAAAGAGCTGTGCTGGACTTTAGAACTGATGATGATGGATTTTTGAGCTTTTGCCCTCAGGACTAGGAGATAGCAGCTGTTAAACTTACCATGGATGTCTTTCTGGGCGATGTTTTGCGTCCGTATGAGCGATGACAGGCGTCTGACATCCCCTTGAAACACACATTCATGCATCGGAAAGTCCTGTCCCGTTCGGATAATGGGATTTTTGTTATTGTCATCAATGACATCCGACGTTGACAGCGTGTTGGTGTTAGCATTGATGTGAGACTGCTGGTTCTGCTGCTGTGTGGATGGAGACTTGATTAACTTATGATTGCTAAAAATTTTACTCGCTCTGCTCTTGTTCGTCTTAAGGACGGTAAAAGTCCCGGTTGCCGCCTCTTCGTCCGGTTCGAGTAAATCCTCGTCCTTGCTTGGCCTTTGATTCTTGCGCAAGGAGCGGATCTTCTCTCCGGTCATTTTCTGAGCAGTTGCCGCTCACGGAGCAGAGGGTGTCGTCGCTGACGATGACCCCCTGGACAAACTGATGAGATTCACCAGTTTTGTAGTCTTCACTCAAACAATATCAACAGCGGAACATTAAATCACTTATTCCTCCATGCGACCTGTATAAATGACCGTTTGTTTGAAAATTAAGAAGAAAAAGCTTCTGGTCGTGGATCGACTCCCCTTATCGTCCCAAACTCGTTTTAGCTGGACTACATTAGCCGCTGCTGTTGACTACCACGGAAGATTCGGCGACTGTCTTCCGCCCGGAAGTATCGCGAGAGTTTGGAAAGGTTATTACCGGTCAGGTGTGTTACATCCGGTACGCAGTACTGCACAAGGTACTGGAAATAAGAAGTATAGTAGTCTTGTTTACGCAAGTACTGTACTGCAATAAACTAGGTTTCAAAATTCAAATGTGTCATCATTTCAGAACTATGTCAACCATAATTTTGAATATTTTTCTGTCAGATTGAAGCCTCAGTAAAACGGATAATGATCCTCTTCTTAAGCTGTGTACTGAACCCGCTTTTATAGGGGATAACACTTATTTCTTTTGATGATATAAAATGTAACAAAATTCAGTGTAGAGTGTAGCTATCAAATATCAATGGATTCAATGATTTTAACATAGGCCAGACATATGAACATAGGCTGGAGTGTGATAAGAATTAGCAGTGTATATAAAAAAAACCTGTCTCTTTCCTAAAGTATCCAGAGAACATAATGTACTGTATGCCATGCTACTTTTACTGCAGTAATTACTTTCACTGGTATTACTTATCACAATCACTATCAAAGATAAGCGTTTTTACGCTACTATAGCCCTTTAAATTGTATGTTGTTTACCTTATGAACATTTTAAAATATATATTTAAATATAAGCGAATACATAGCACTACAACGTGCATTATGATACACTTCCTTCAAACGAAGAAAAATACCGCCACCTGTTGGGAAATGTAAAAAACAGAAATTACAATTTTAAAGCAGAACGAAAAGCTGAAGTAATTTCATGCTTCTTCAAATTACACAGCTATAAGAAAATTAAATGCACTTGCATCAACAAAGCCAAACATATACATTTAAAAAGCAAATACATATACAGAAGTTCTCCTGCAGTTTAAATACGACTCGCTTCAGCGTTAAACGCTGTTAATATAATCTATCTATCTATCTATCTATCTATCTATCTATCTATCTATCTATCTATCTATCTATCTATCTATCTATCTATCTATCTATCTATCTATCTATCTATCTATCTATCTATCTATCTATCTATCTATCTATCTATCTATTCTTCAGCAGTATGATTCAAATGATCAGAATGGGGAAATATCCTGAATCTGGTCTCGTTTAAGGTATTATAAGGTATTATAAGGAATTATAATTACTTATTTGATCGCACTCTCAACCAACCTGAGACTAAATACATGGACTAAAATACATTAAAAACGAATATTGTGAGACAGCTAATTAAACATTAAAGACAACCTTGCCAGAGACGTTACATCAGGCACCACCAAAAATCCAACGACTCTGATCGCAGAGGATCACGCCCCTTCTCGTCCACCAATCACGGCCGTCTGAGGTTTGTTTGGTGAGTGCTGATTGGTTCATGGGCACGACTTCAGTGGCCACTTAGGTTTTATGAAATGGGTTCACCCCTCACACTAGGGTGACGAGGCTCTCTCATCTCAGCAGCGTGGTTCCTTGAGGTAGAAGCGGGGTGTCATGGAGTCAAACCACTCAGAACTAGAGCAGAACGACATATTCGCTGGTTTCAGCGCAGCTTTTAAATCGTTCGCCTCTGACGCCATTCACGTCGGCCAGGAGCCGGAGCAATGGACATCCATGGCCGTGGTTCCGCTCATATCGCTCTCCACTACGTTCAAGCAGACTGCGCCAGGAAAACACGCCGTGAGTACATTTTACTGGTTTTTTTTATTTTTTTTATCTAGGGTAGGAGCGAAGAGCTAAGGAGCCAGCTTTCGTGTGTCATGTCCACGTGGAAATTGAAGTGTCTGTTTGCTTTTGTCTAATTATATTTGAGACACATGAATGTATAGGAAAGACATTTATTTTCTATATTTTGAAATTATTCCACAACATAATCAATATTTCCTGAATGACTCTAATGAGCCATAGATTGATGGAGAAAAGTATTAGAAAAAAAAACTTCGCCAGATGGATAACATGTACAGAGCACCGACCTCCTCCAAGGGAGATGAATTTCTCCCTTTTTTTAAAAATCTTATCACCAATAAAAAACATTTCTGTAACAGTTTGTACTACGTAGTTATGATTATTAATTTTCATATTTCTTTATATGAATCTACACCCCAAAATCGGTCAAGAAATGTCGGTCAAGTTCTCGTGGGATCCAGACTTTCCTGTGGTTCACTCCAACAAGGAGCGGGTGGAGTGTGAACACTGGACGCTGGAACACTGATCCCTAGGGTTGCGTTGACAGGTGGCCGTTTTCACTGAGGGACTACTACACAGGCACTCAAGGCCATTCATGCTTCATGGAATACCAAAGGTCCCCAGTGATCAAATAATACATTGAGCATGGTTTGATCTAAAATTGAGGGTTATAAAGTGTCTTACTTAACAGGTAAGTCTCTTCTTAGAAGTGCAACGAAAGTCTGCTGTTGTGAAATATACAATTCATGGATTCTTATATAAAATTCTAATTTCTATTAACACACTTTACATAAAGTGGTTAATCTGCCTCCTTGTACTACTCATAGTACAAAGAGGCTGAAAAAAAGTATGTTCAGACTTGCAGCAAATTACGATGAGCGTGTGAAAGAAATGCATTTGATTCAGTGGTTAGTAAAGGGTACTTTTTCCAGTCATGCACAAACCTGTTGATTGTTGGTGTTAATTTCATATTCAAACTAATAAACATTCGTTTAACATCAGTGTTAATCTGGGTGAGGCACTGCAATTGTAAGAGGTGTAAACCTTAATGTTTTGAACAAAGCCGTTGTATAGTATTATTTTAATTGTTATCCTTATTATTATTATCATCATCTATTCTAATTGTAACTGTTTGTATGCAGGGCTTTGAATACAGCCGTAGTGGAAACCCAACAAGAAACTGTCTTGAGAAGGCTGTGGCTGCTTTGGATGGAGCCAAGTATTGTAAGTAATTGTTGTAGGAGACACTTGAATGCATCTGACGTATTCTACAGGAACAGGATGTGGGCAATTTTTTGTCTTTTATTCTTCTGGAGAAGGTTTTGGTTCTCATTGAATTTCCCCTTTGAAGGCCTTGCTCTTGCATCAGGACTGGCAGCCACAGTTACTATCACTCACATGCTGAAGGCAGGCGATGGGATTGTCTGCATGGATGACGTGTATGGAGGTGAGATGCCCCACTGTAACTTTTATTACACCTCATATCACTCTCTTATAAAAAATGGCTGTTGGTCTGACAGTGGAAGCACATTGTGACTTCATTGACCTTCTCAATTACAAGGCACAAACCGCTATTTCCAAAGAGTTGCTTCAGAACTTGGCCTGGATGTGACTCTTGCTGACTTAAGAAACCCAGAGAAGCTGAAGGCTGCTCTGAAGTCTAACACTAAAGTAAGTCAAGTATACTGTAATAAGATGGTGCTTTTCTCAATATTTGTTTTCTTTCCAGCAGAGATGATAATTTCAAGTTCATAATAAGCTAAAGTAAGTTCTGGGATTGCAATGACTTTCTACAATTTTATTTTTACTTCTTATTAAATGTGTCTGTTAATGGCGCTTTTAATAAGTGAATGATGCAATGCGTCTGTTCATAATTTGTCTTTGAGCTGAGTGACGGGGCGGGTAAAAGATTGACCTGTTTCACCCTCCTCATTCATTGAAATGTTGTCTTTCTCATTGTAGCTGGTGTGGATAGAGACACCCACCAACCCCACAATGAAGGTCGTCGACATTAAGACCTGTTCTGATTTGGTACATGATTACAACAAAGACATCATTGTGGTTGTAGACAACACTTTCATGTCTGCTTATTTTCAGGTGAGAGCGTGCGTCAGACTTTATTTTTATAAATATAAATATTATGAAACACCTGAATTCCCAGTTCATGTGGGGACTTGTCATTAATTATTTGGCTTTTCAGCGGCCCTTAAGTTTTGGAGCTGATATCTGCATGTATTCAGCCACCAAATACATGAACGGTACGTCATGTTGATTTTCTCATTTTGCTAACACAACAGTCTTTGAAATCTGATGCAAGCGCTCACAAAATTACATCAGCTAAGGAAGTTTTGGAAGAGAAAAAGGAGTGAAAACAGGTTTTGTCTCCCTTCCGGCATGTCCTGTAGATCAAAATTTGGAATGTCTGCTCACTCCACTAGCATGTAGAGAATTATGAAAGGTTGTAGGATAGGAAATTGTTCTGTAAGGAAGCAAACATAGTCAAGATTTTGTACTTTAATAAATGCAACGTCATCTTGTCTTCATTGTATTTTTATAGGCCACAGTGATGTCGTAATGGGTTTGGTCTCAACAAACCGGGATGATCTGCACCAGAGACTGAAGTTCCTGCAAAATGGTGAGTAAAGAAAAGCAAATAAAAAAAAGCCTGTGTTTCCAGTAGTGGGTGAGCCACTGCATTGGTGAGAATTTGCTTCAACAAACGCATGAAGTAGAACCAAGAGTCAAGAAACATATTGATATCAAAGACATGACTCCTTGGTGTGTGTGGGTAGTGTCACATCCCATTTGTAGTTTTACTGGGGTTTTTTTAGTTGTTGTTTTTTTTTTTTTTAGAACATGTTAATATAACAGACCTCACCCCTTCATCACATTTACAACAGCAACATCTGAAAAAAAAAGGGCTGACGGGCAGAAGCTAATAGGCTTTTGAAATTCCCTTCCCCTAGAATCAACAAATATCTCTGTCATTATAATGTTGTCAACAAAGTCAGACATTAAATGCTTTCAACCAGTTCATCCATTGAATTTTGACAGACGTTCATACTTTTATCCACTTCTAGATATTAGCCTTTGTCCCAGATATATCCTAGAGAATAATCATGTTTACATTCTTCCTAGGAACACAAGGTTTGTTAACATCATAGTCAAAACAAGAAGTTGACCTTGCCAGGTGTTCTCCACGAGAATACAATGATCATATTAACCTCTCACCAGACAGTGTTTACCCATGAATTAACCTGTTTGTTAGAGACACTTTAACAGTTATACATGCTATTATATTGTCAAAAGATATCAACATACTCTTTAAAGTCTCAAACTTAATGTTAATCCATCTAAGCAGAAATACATGTTTTTTTGGTAATTAGTCCTGAAGCAGATTCCTTACCTACTGGTTCCGCAGCACGATTGTTTGATGATCAGGGGAGACAGAGGACTCATGAGACGATGGTTGAAGTTCATGGTACTTTACTTAACACACCTCTGGGTTGTTCTCCAATACAACAAACATGCGTGCATGTGGTATGAGAAGCACAAGCTCTCATCTCATAACTGGTTTATATACTTTTCAAGTTAGACATTCAAATGGATGGTCTTGGAAACAGGTGGTAAATGCATGATAACCTCAAGGTCCATAAACGACATCTCCAAAGACTAGGAAACTGAGCTTATATAGCAGGTGTTGATTATATCTTGTGAAAGAATGTGCAAGGACTTCATCTGCAGTTCAACAAAAGACAAAATAAAATTGATGTGTGTGTAGGATAAATCCTATGGAAGGGGTTCGCCTAAAGTTTTTTTAAACCTAAAGGTTAAAAGGTCTAGATAATGTTTACTTCCACTATCCTGTGTAATAAACCTGAGCAATAAACCTGGGAAACAAAGCTAAGGGTAAGATAATGATCAAAGGGTTTAAATGCTATTCACTCATAAAGAAACTGAACAGTGAAACCGATCCTTCATTGATGATGTTGAATGGTTTTTTCCACTGTTCCATGTAATACTTGACGTGTCCAAAATTCCATTTGGGTCAAACAGGGCATAATCCACAAAATGATCGGTTTTCAACTCCAAACTATCTTGATCAGCAGTTCTCTGTATTAGATCTTTCATTTCTTCAGACATTGAAGAGATGCCTGTTCACTGCCTTGTTGAAGTTAGAGTTTTTATTTTTGGTCATACCTTATTGGTCGAATTTCTACAATTCTTTCACATTTTTGATCATCATCGTTTTCATCTGCTCTGGAGAAAGCCCTTTTGTTTTGATGAAGATCCTGCAGTTGTCCAGGTGTTGTCCATCAGCCCATTCTTCTTCAGCTGACGAGCTTTTTTGGCGATATCAGCATTTTTTTCAGTGAGATTGTTATTAATGTTTGCTTAAAGCCACATATCAGTTGATAAAGTAGTGGCCCTGGATCCTGCCATCAATAATCAAACTGGTGTTTTGTTGATTCTGGGGGTGGGAGCCACACAAGCCGAATGGCTTCTACTCATCAGCCTTTTTTTTTTTTTTTTTCCGGATGCTGTTGTTGCAAATGAGATGAAGGTGGTAAAGTCTGTTGGAATGACATGTCTGGAAAAAAAAACAAAAACCTAAATAAACAATGAAATAATACAAATAAAAATGTCTGACTCCCCCAGTGAAGTTGGTGTTTAACCCTTTAATGAAGGATGTAGTTATCGATGCTTTTGTTGATTGCTTGATCTGGTTTTGAGATGTTGGATTCTGCTTTGTTTCAGCGCTGGGCTGTGTTCCATCTCCCTTCGACTGCTACTTGTGTAACCGAGGACTTAAAACACTGCACCTACGAATGGAGCGTCACTTCCAGAACGCCATGGCTGTCGCCAAGTTCTTGGAAGCTGATCCGAGAGTGGAGCGTGTCATTTTCCCAGGTCGATATAGTCTGCAGTTACTCCCCTCATGCCAGCAAAGTGTTGAGTCATTCCTGCTAAGTGTCTATTGTACTGTGTAACCTTTTAATTGTTGGGCAACCACCATGGTTACTTTTAATTTTATGTTGTGTAGAAACATATAAAAGAAAACAGGGAATCAAAGGTTGTGTTGTTTCATAGCAGCCTGTCATTGCTGTTTGAATGTTTTTAAATGCAGCATAATTATTGAATGTGAACAAGTGGTAGCGTAATGATATATATTCCTATTTTAGTGTTAATCTAATTTAACTCTGCAAGTTGAAATTTTCCTTAAAAGTAAAAGAGAGAATGTGATGTCTGTTTTTTCAACACCTTGGTTTTAATCCATTACCTATTCTGAATGGAAAATAAGTAACTGGGCCTTAAAAAAAATGCTTTGTCCCTGAGTTTGTCTGGCCTAGCTGCTGTCTATATACAATAGGTAAGGTACATGTTTCAGTTTGATATGTACCTCATTCTCTCAAAGGATCCATAGCAAAACCAAATCAAAAAGGAAAACTAAAACATATGATACAAATACTAAACTCCAACATTTATTGTAACTGGAAATGGTTCATGTAGGACAGATAGTACATCACTGAGTTCTTCTTTCTTCTTCTGCCATCACACTAATAGAAGTGCGGGCTATTTCTGGGGATGTGCTGTTCATGATTGTTGGTTAGAAACATGTCTGGCAAGGAAAGTGGCCAACAGTAATTATCATGTTGTGTATACTAACCTTTTATAGGCTATGGGACTGGAATTGTTATCTGAATTCAAATCTCTTATTGTCAGGACGAGTCACTCCCATATACTTCAACATTTTCATAGTTATGATCAAATAAATAACTTTATTCATTTATTCATTTAACCCATTAGATGAATGAAATATTGTAAAGTTTACTTTTGACAACAAAGATAATCGTAAAAGTGTTAATATATTAAAAACATTTAAACACTTAAGGCTCTGAGTTAAACAACTAAATGCAATGCTTAGAGTAAATGTACCCTTTTTTAACAGTTACTAGTACAAAAGAAGAATACTGTGAGTGTTAACGTGTGGTTTTCAATATGCTGTCTGTGACAGGGCTCACCTCCACTTCTGTGTTTACTCTCCCAACACAGGCCTGCCTTCTCACCCTCAGCATGAATTAATGAAGAGACAGTGTACAGGATGTTCTGGCATGATCACTTTCTATATCAAGGGACAACTTGAGCATGCGACTACATTTCTCAGCAACTTGAAGGTAAGGTGGGGGTAAATGTAAAACAATGCAGATCAAACAAAAGTTGTCAAAATGGTACTGTTGAGAATATCAGTGATTACAAAACCAAATTTCTTTTCAAGGAAAAGAAATCCAAGTACCATAACTTGATTTTTGTTCAATGCTCTCTGCTATCTTTGAGTTCTCCTCTCCCTTCTGTTGTCTTGTTTAAGGTATTTGCTATGGCCGAGAGTCTTGGAGGTTATGAAAGTTTAGCAGAACATCCGTAAGTATTTCAGCTCTGTTACTCATCATTACTTACTGAAATGAATATTTTAACTATATTAACTGACCTTCAGCTATACAGTTGTACTTTGACATACAAGCAACTCGGTTTACGAGTTTTTCTTTTTTTAGATATGAGCCATCGCTGGGTCCATTTTTTTGTTAGACATATGAGAGAAATCCAAGTTATGAGTCATGCTTTGGGACACCACTTCTAGTAGGTGGAGGGATGCAACATCAGCTGAGGCCGCATCTCGTTTTTTCCCACGTGTTGTCCACAGAGAAAAGAAATAGCTTGTGTGTGATCATCATACTTTATTATTGTTTACTTAACTTGTATATGAATAATTATGCACAGGAAGAGTAGGTATGTCTATAGGACAGATAAAAAAACGTTCTTAGATAATTTAAGGGGGTTTAAGCTTTTTTACTATGCTTGAATGCATTAAAATGATTTTAATTGTTTTAAATGGAGGAAATTGGTTTCAGATCGGAGTCGTTTGACTTACGAGCTCAGCCACAGAACGAATTTTGTCTTTTAAGGTACTACTCTACCATGTGATGCAGTGTAATCAACGTCACCACAAGAGGGCACCAGACATCTAGAAAAAAATTCTGACTGATGAATTTTATGAGATTTTATTTCCATTGAAATGTGTGTGCGCTACGATTTTTGATGAAACAGCGTGATGACCTTCACGTATGAGGTTATTTTGTTAAGTTGCTCTGTCTTCTGTATGAAGCATCTGTCTTTTATTCACATGATTTAGGGCAATCATGACCCATGCATCAGTGCCAGAAAAAGAGAGACGTGTCCTGGGGATCACTGACACACTGATCCGACTCTCCGTTGGACTGGAGGATGTGGCCGACATAATCGAAGATCTGAAGCAAGCACTAACTGCTGCTGTGAGTGACCTGACTTGAGCTGCCATCTAACTTTTAACACAGCATGTTCTTTATGTCTGATAGGACTGTTGTTCCATCTGTGCTGTACAGTATGTCGTGCATATATGGTACATTTGACAATAAAGTGGACTATGACTATAATTATAGTTAATGCTTTACCACAGCTCAGTTTATGAGTGCTTTGAAGTAGATCTGGATGCTGCTCATCCCGCTTAGTAATAGTAATTCAGAGGGCAAGCACCAAGTTTTATCTCATCTCGGCGTCATGTTGGATGTCACAAGGGTGACAGATTGCAGTGTGGGTTAAAATGTAAGTCCAATAAAGATGATTTCACCATTTTTTTCTGACTTCAAATACGTCTGAGGACACTAACAAATATCTGGTCTCCCCTCCAATCAGAACAGAACTGAAAGTTCTGAAGCTGATAAGATAAGAAATAAAATAAGATGGACCTAATGATAATCTCAATGGAACAGCCTGAGTGTGCACTGGAGATAGGCATATCAGCATGTTTAAGTATGAAAAGTATGCTAGATTTTTATATGCAGGAAGAGGTACTGGTTGTTTTTTATGTGTATTCTATAATAACAGCCAGAGTCAGCTGTTGTCGTTGATGACCCACTGTATGGGAACTTACCTTACAGTTGTTCGAATTGCAGATTTTTGTAAGTCAAATGTTCATATCTTGAGGACTTGAGGACTTAATTGGCTCTGTTTTTTCTTCATATTTTCACTGTGGAAACCCTGGAATGTTTTTGTTCCTGAGAACAGCAGATGGCTCATCAGGAGTTCTGTAGCGTTCCCAGAATGCACTTTACAATTTGTTGCTCGTTTTGGATTTTCTCAGCTCTTTGCTCCATTGATGCTGAGATCTGGCTCTGGTCGTCAGACTTCTGAATGTTTATCACATTTTCTCTGCTCTAGTGACTAATGTCCACATCCGGGGATTTACTGCACCCCTCTGGCACAGGGGCTGAGGTGTTCATCAGATATGTAGTATTATAATTTGTTTTATGTTTCCATGGAAGTTTTTAATGTGCACTATATGTTATGCATGGAAGCAGCTGATTAAACATATAGAATGTAATGGCTTATGAATAGTGAAGTTAGGATTTTATGACATCTAAACTGTATTAACTTACCTATTGGCTTTTTTCTTTTCACTGTTTTCCACCTATCCTCTCCATTGCCATCACTTGGAATATTTTTACTCTGTAAAACCCTTTTGCCACCCTGTTTAGCCATGTGTGCTGCACTTCCTCTCCCTGTCCTCAGGATTGGGGTGATGTCTCTGAATCCGTCCACTGTCCATTTGTAGCAAATGGAAATTAAATGGAGACAGATGTCCCTAGTAAGCATCTGTTGGCCTCTAAAGAGGCACCTCTGATGGGTGAAGCATATAATTGGATGGGAAGGAAGGTCAGATTATGCCAGGCTGTGAATTATCCGGTCAAGTGTCTTCATCGTAGGCTTTGATTTGAATCACAAGTTTAGTTGTTGAATAATCATGTCATGGGGTTGTCTGTGGTTGTTGATCTGCTTCTGACTATTGAAAGCTGCAGCAGCATGTCTGCATTTATTGATTTCTTTTGTCCCTTTTTATTCAATAGTGTTCACCAAAGATGTAAAATGTCTTCAAGGACTTCCTGGAGGCTCGTGGTGGAATTGCCTGAGGTCTGTTTTGAGACTGGAAGCACCTGAAGCCTGGTTTTCACAGCCCAACGTATGGTGCATCAATTCAATACACAGACTGAAGAGATTCAACTATCAGGGAACAATTAACAAAGAAATAAAGAAAAATGCGTATTTGAATAATGAAAGCAATGCTTACATGTGCGTGTTAAACTAAACATGAGTTTAATTGTGTTTATGTTGTGTGGCCCTTATTTTCATGTCTGTTTGTCTTTTTGTTCATTTTTTCTCCAAGAGCTCTTAAGGGAGTGCAGATCTATTCAGTCAAGCCTCATTTCAACAGTTTCTACTGAGAAAAAGTTAAGGTGTAATATGCCATAGTGAGGTATTAACTTTCCCTGAGGTCTTCATTAAAGATACAGAAACATCGTCAGGAATTGTAATCCATCAGAGTTGTTCAGAAATAACTAATGTCACCGCCTCCTGTCCATGAATATATTTTGTTTTTATTTAGCAGGAGCTCCAATATTAAGAACTGTGGAAAAATGAACATTATCTATACTTAAATACAATAAGTGTAATTTTTCATGAGCCTAAAAAAAAGATTTATTTGATCGGTTGATTAAGGATAATACTTGATTATATGCTTTAAGTGTTTGATCTGAGCTGTGGCGCTACCTTGCTGCTCCTCCAGTCAAATGTCACGTTGCATTCAATCTTCATTTAAGACAGACCACTGAAGACCAATGTCATGTATGTAACTGATAAATCTATTAAATTGGCCAGTTTGCAGTACAGGTTTCTCTGTTTCTTACTTTTCTCAACCATCCTGCTGCACACACATTAGTTACTGTGAATTCAGCCTCAGTACTCATCGATTCCCCACATTCAGTTAAGCCTGGATAGTGAATGGCTGCACAGTGGAATCTCAGCTGATTGATGTAATATGGTAGACGACATCCTAATAATTAAATCCATCAATACCATTTCCACTTAGACTCAAAAGTTTCCATTTTCTCTCGAAGACCACTATTAATCTTGAAAAGATTTCATTGGATCTTTAATCTCTTGCTAAAAGTGGCCATATTTAGATGTTACACATGAAAAATTACAGCCTCTAAGCACCGCTTCAAAGGGCTCTGTATAGATTCAGGGGAAGTTGTAGTTTAAACAAAAACCGTGCTCTGCTTTAAGGCTCTGCTTTAAAATAGAACTGTTGCTAAGACATTTTGAATTCTGCTCTCAGCACTCCCAACTTTGACTTGTGTCATTGGATCTGAGTGTGGTTAGATTTTTGGAGAGAATGGTGTGTGGTTTGAAATCTCATCACTCACTGCATATTTTTAGTGTCAGCTCCCCTCAGCCAGTCAGCACTTTTTAGAGAACACATCTCTATCAGGTGGCTATGTGGGCTTTTGATGTTTATTTTATACATAGGACAATGGTATTAGTTTAACTTTCAGTGTTATTTAGTTTAAACAACAAAATATGAGGCAAAGAGCATTAAATATCATCAAGAGCTACTGTGACTCTTGCGTGTATGTTTACAATCTGCTGGATCACAGTTAAAAGAAGTGTGTGTTCCGTCACTTCAGTGGTCATAGACTCATGTACACAAATCTGTTGATAAGAGGGTCGCAGCTTAGCGGGCTGCTTGCTGTGTTAGTGACGGTGTTAAAAAAAGACCATCCATCCTGCATTCACTTCCCAGAAGCTGAGAACAGTACAGTCATGAAGCACAGGAAACTGAAAAACAATGCTAAAGAATTGCGTGGTGAGTCCACCTTCCTCTTGATATTGCTTTTTAGTAGACTATATTTACATTTCAAGTTGATGTCTCACATTAAACCAGAACTTAACTCCAGTTGTCACTATGAGGTTGCAAGGCAATAAGAGAGACCAAGAGGTCACAGTTCCTGGACACAGAATTACGGGATAGAAGACATCCACACATGAACCACATCTCTCTCCCATTCAGTTTTATTGTGTGGCTTTAAAATAAAAATGTATTGGCTTTAGTGGTGCTGGGGGATTGATCTTGACTGGACTGAAGCAGGTTAGTGGTTCCTTTTTGTTTACAGTGTTCAGCCATGAGCTAAATGGCTGGAGACTAATGTGAGGAACAGTATAACATCAGTCTCAAGCATCTCTGTTGCTTTATGGTGAGCATGCATGGGATATTATTATCTCAGATTGTAATTACATCCCACGGTGATGTATTGTAATTGTCAGTGTTTGTGTGTTCGTCCGTCCGTCCATCCGTTAGTCCACCAAATATCTTCATAACCGTTGCAGATAGAAATACAGGCGGCAAAGGGGACAAAAGTGAAAAGATGACCTTGACCTTGAGAAAACTAGGTCAAGGTCAAATTTCTACTTTTGTACATTTTTTTGCACATATCTCAGGGACCTAAGATAGAAAGATGAAACAAAAGGCGTTATAGTCAGGGAGATCACAACAGGGATCACAACCATGACCTTGAAAAACTTTCAGTTCACAACTTTAATGTTCATGTTCCAAAAATGACAACAATCACATATTTTATCACTTAAGGTTGTGTTACAGGTTTTGAAATTCCATGTGTGGTCTGTAGACCTCACTGACCTGAGCTCACACAACTTCTATTATTATTATTATTATTATTATTATTATTATTATTATTTTGTTTTTGAAAAAGGAGGAGTAGATATTATTTAAAATGTAATCCAAACCCTCATGTGTATATACATACAGTATATATATATATATACTGTATGCACACACACACACACACACACACACACACACACACACACACACACACACACACACACACACACACACACACACACACACACACACACACAGACATCGTTACACAGCTTGTCACTGACAACCAAACAACAAGAATTCTATTGAAGAATTCAGTAGTTCCTGTGGCGGTTGACTTGGGAGCCAAAAAAAGGACGTGTGTGTGTGTGTGTGTGTGTGTTTGTGTGTGCGTGTGCGCTTGTTTGTTCAAAGGGTGATGTAATTATTATCACATATACTATTTTGTGTGTTCAGATATCATTTGCGAACATAGTCACAGAATTTTTATCGCCTAAAAATGAAATTATCTAAATCTTTTAGGAGTGGAAAAACCTGTAAATCAGTTAATTTAAACCAGACACAATAAAGGGGATTACTGCAATCATTTTTTAAAAACTAAATGTTTATTTTGACTTGCAAATCACCAAATTCTTGCATTGTAAGTGAGCTTAACTGGCCGGTGTGATAATTTTATATCAAGAAGAATTCACGTTTTTTAACAAGGGTTCAGAGTTAATATCCTACCAGCACAATAAAATCAACAGTCCGGGACTTGTTGGTTTTGTGAAGTAAATTCAAACATTGGGAGCCGAGGAGGGAGTTTGCCTGATGAGATAATGAACCCATTAACTCTCTTTCACATCACCCAGAGTGTTCTCAGGGAAGAAAGACCAGAAACTAAACAGCAGCCTGGGTAACAGGGTGTGTGCATGAGTTTTATTGTTCACATAAATTACTTGGAAGGTAAGTAAACCCATTTTATTGTTGAATAGAGCCCCGTCTGTGTCAAGGACCAGTTTAGAGTTACTACACAATGACAAAATATGAACAGCAGTTCAGGAGACCAATGCCGATCTGCTCATGTGTCTTTTCAGGATTGCATGGGCCAGAATAGGGCAGAGCGTCCATTAATCTGACTTTAATTGCTTTATTAGACATAGACATTAAAGAATACATTAATGGAAGATTGAACGAGACAACCAAATGAACCATTCAAACAAGATCCCAAGTGTAGTTGACCTTCAGCATGTTTCAATTTATTTTCAGTGTCATATAGTGGTAACTCATGTCCATTTTGATGTTAATTTTTATGGCATTTTCGCTTTGCGATTTTTGTATAAATGATCCTGCATCCTTGAATGACAGCATCGTCAGAGTCCAGATAATGGCCGCCATTTTCACAGGTAGCTCGTTTTAGAGGTTGTTCAAAGAACTAAGAACTAATTTTTGCTTGTGTTCCTGTTTGTGGAATTCACAAACGGATAAAGGTCAGTATGAAAACACTTTTCAGATGTGAAAAAACACTGAAGTCCCATCAGTGTCAGATGTGCAAAACACAGCATTACAGATTTAGTCCCCATTCTTCTCAGTAACTCTACTTGGCAACAAAAAACAAACACAATTAGTCCTGCATTGTTTTTAAATCAGCACAATTTTGCTGATGCTCAGGGAAACCAGAGGCAGCAAGCGTCAGGTGTAACAGCTTCATCTTATGAACCCATCTATAGCAAAAATTGAAATGAAAGCAGAATGAGGAACCATAAAAATACACATTTTAATTTTATTTCTTTTATATACATATAAAATCACTCATAGCAGGGAGATGGCATCTGCTGAAACACTGCTGCTATTACATCTAATGATGTTGGTTCAGAAGGGAAAGACCATTACACCTCAGGGCAGAAAGTATAATAAAATGTACTCATCTTTTTTTCCTTTCGGCTTTTCCCTTCAGGGGTCGCCACAGTGAATCAGTTGCCTCCATTTAACCCTGTCTTCTGCATCCTCTTCTCTCACCCCAACTACCTTCATGTCGTCTTTCACTACATCCATAAACCTCCTCTTTGGTCTTCCTCTATGCCTCCTGCCTTTCAGTTCAAAACTCAGCATCCTTCTACCAATATATTCACTATTTCAAAATCAAATGTACTCAAATGTACAATCAAATGTACTCATCAAGTCGCTAAAATAAATTTTCACATCCAATCTGAATAAACTAGACAAACTTGCTCGCCACTAGATGCCGCCTTCCGTTTATCTTTAACAGAACATGATGTTGACAATCTGAACTTTTTTTTTCTAGACTACAGACTTGTAAAATAAAGGAGAGCTCCTATTCTGACCACAAGCCTTGATGTGTCAGCACCCTTGTAATAGTGGATATTGACCAGCAGCATGTCCCAGTGCTTTAAAACTGATACGGTCATCAATGAGGCTGACAGAAGGGAAATTTACAAGAACAATAAAACGGCACTTCTGTCCAAAATGCTTCTGTCCAAAATGAGTTTTCTGCTGCTGTTAAACAGCAGCAGAAAACTCAAGCAAAGTTCGCATCTGTGGTTTCCCTTCTTTTTTTTATGCACATCAAAATCGCATAAATATTACAGTCAAATAAATATTCTTGGCTAATTATATAATTCTTGACAGGCACATTCTTTGTGTATTTGTGTCAATACAGTCAGAGCTCGTTGAGGAAAACTGAACAAAACACACAACAGCAATATCAAATGAAGATCCATCATAATGGTACATAATTTATTAGACACCCTCAGGGCACAGCCCAGTATTCTCCATCCCACCGACTGACAGCTGACATTGCATAGAAATACCATCATTCTCTTCACCTGTCACTGGTTGAATGTTATGGCTGATGGTGCATGGGATGTGAAGGTCTTTCCTACTCTCACCAAGTCTTGTTGTGGTTATTATATATACATGATTTTGTTTTTTTTAACTTGGGGCTGAAACATGTACCAGCACCATCTACATACATGCGTGGAAATAAATTAAGCATGAAATTGCCTTTAGGTTATAATTATTACCGTCCATCTGCATGAATGCTGAACTTCAGCTTTTTGAAAGAGTCCTAAATATGCCACAAATATGTCTCATCAGAGACAAGGTCCAGCAGATCAGAGCATTGAAAACAGTAACTCCTGAGTAAAGAAATGACTTATTAGTGTTAACACGGGGAGATAGATGCCTTTGCAGGTACAGCCAGAGGGAATTTTTTCCAGCTCCTAACCCTGTCGAGGTGAAGCACTGAATCAATTATTCACACTCTGGGCTGTGAGAATTGTTTTGTTGAGAGGACAGAAAGCAGATTTTCTCCCTCGGTATGGATTTATCTAAACCCGATGTTTCATTTCCAAGAAGGACTTGCATTTTCTGTTGAAAATTCATCATCCAGGAAGTAAAAAATACATCTGGCACATACAGTAAAAGTCGGAGTTCAGCACCCTGTCTGTCAGGGATGAGTCACAATCAACTTGCAGGATATTACCAGAAACAGAGAGCCTTAACACAAATATTGTGAATCATGTTTTTTTTTAAACCAGAAGACAAATCACATTTTCAAATGGAGAGACTTTAGTGACTTTTAAAACCATAGTAGTAGTAGTAGTAGTTCTTGGGGAGGAAAAAATGACAATCTAACTAGAAATAGATGATCATTTTTGATCGAAATGAGACTGTGATATTAAATCTATCAATAAATTGCATATATACACAAGCCAGTGTCATGAAAATGACATATTTCAGTAAGATAAAATAAAAAAATCAATAGTTATATTTAAATAGCATATTCACATAGTTTTTATTTTAATTGATGACAGATTTAATGTCATAATATTTCTGTTTTCACCTAACTTTATAAAAGATTAAGGAGAGAAAAAACAGCTGTCAGATAATTAGTGCATCAGACGTACAATTTCACTGAGTCAGTTTCTCTGAGTCAGTCAGGGCTGCATTCTCCTTGTTGTTGATGGTGTCATGAAGTCTAAGCCAAAGCCATGAGAGCCCCAGTGACTTGAACAGTTTGTAGCACATAATAAAAACCCTCAAGATTAATTACTAAGCAAATCCCTGAAGTCTTGATTTTTGTAAAAGTCTTGCATGTGAGACATATTGATGGATGTCCTCCTGACAGCCTGTCACAGCATCTGCATCTCCGACACTACCTGAATGTATTACCCATGTGAGGGTTTACCGGCTGTTCATCTTTGCTGAAGTTCCATTCACTGCTGTCCTTGCTGTTATCTTGTGTATTTCTGCTGAACAATGATGAATGAGAAGATGGGCTCAGCAGACTGCAGCCGATGCTGTTTCTATCACGACAGTGGAGGAAAGAAGTGAATAGAAACGTGCAAAAAATCACATAAACCACAAGAGGCCCTTAAACATGCAGTCATGTTGTACAGACAAAATACTGTATGAGGCTTTTTCCAGGCACACACAGACCAAAAAATGCTAAGTCATAAAAATCCTGTAGATTGAATCAGTTTAAACAAGTAAACCTGAAGGTAAATTTATTGCAATGAAAAAAACCATCAAGATTTGATTAGATCCAGTGGTGCCTGAAGAGCTGAGGTTTTTTTTCCTAATAATTTCGCAACTAAATTTGTATTTCAAATCTAATTTATTTCAAATTTCTCAGCTAAATTTGAAATAAATATTTCATCAATTAAAGTCTTAAGGATAGAGTCAGCTTTCAAGGATTTGATTTGTCACATTCTTACACAAGATGTCATATAGGTCTGTGGTTAAAATGCTAAAATGAGAGCAAACATGAATTGAACTAGTCACTGTTGCTATCTCAACACCTCTAAGAGAGTAACCCCTTTTACATCACCTGGTAAGGGTGGGACTGCCTCCCCTTTATTAAACCTCAGCATTTTGTAAAAAATGCCACATTGGTGCACCGGGGGGGTCATCATTGCTCCTTCATCCTTGAGTAGGCAGCAGATGTAGGATTGGTTGTTAGTGATGTGATGTCCTGTAACACCTTAACATCTGAGCAGAGGACAAATCAACTGTCATGTAACACTATTGTGTGGTCACTGTGGAAATAGGCCTTTTAAGTGTTTCACTCACTTCAGCTACCATCTACAGCATTGTGACCTGATTATGATATGAACAACCTGTATTTTGCACCACTTGATAACATAGCCCAATGTTTGTGCTCCTACATCAGTCACCTCTGTCTATGCTCAGGTACAAGTTAATGTGGTTAATAATTTCTTTCTCTGTTATATCAGATGGATTAATAAAGTATGGTTATTAAATACACAAGACGCCATTTGACATTCAAGCTTTAAAAGACCAAGTTTAATGACATCTATGTTGTTGACATTTCACTCATTCCAGATATCTAAGCCTCATATTACCACACACACACACGCAGACACACATGCACGCACGCACGCACGCACGCACGCACGCACGCACACACACACACACACACACACACACACACACCTGCAGTGATCTAGCGGTTACCTAGAATGATTTATACGTCTGGTCTAACAATAAAATTCTCCTTGGTACAACTTCAATAATGAAAAAAACTAAAAAGTTGTAGCGATTGAAACGGTGACTCAGCCTTTCAGAAAATTTTATTCAAGATACTTAACTTTGTGTGAAAAGTAATGAAACTGGCTCACAGCCCATGCACTCGTCTTTTGCTTTAATGGCTACAGTAACAACCCTATGTCCTTTTCTGTCTCTATTGGTTTTCTTCACCTGTGACTTTCCAAATCTGTCAGTGTTTAAAACACAAGAAATTACTGTTCAAGTCAAACCACTGTTTTTGTGTTTTGTCAAGTAGCAAGAACACTTTAATGTCAACTCACGTTGCCATCAACCAGCGACAGATGCTGCAGATTTTTTTTGGCAAATTTCCTCTCATGTCTACTTTGATGGGTTGGTATTCTAACATTTTTATGCATAAAGACATCAGCCTGATTTAAGACCACTCAAGTAAAAATGGTGGATGTGTGTGTAGCAGCCAGGCACGAGAAACATCAAAGGGGATACAATTAAATCACAACTCAAATGGAATACCGAAGTTGTGGAAAGCAGACGTCAGTACAACATAGAGAGATCTTTCATGAGTAAGAGAACAAGCAGACCGTAAACAACAAGGGGCAAATAATGGAACATGTCGTCACTGTCAAATAAAATCACATGGTATATGTCAGAAGATGCAGGTTTGTTTTCTTTACCTCTGCCAATGACAGACAGAGGAGGAGATTATGTTGTCGCCTGAGTTTAAATGTCTCAAGATATATTGAAAAGTTATTTACGATGAAATTAAGAGACAGTGTGGATCATGGACCAGGAAGAGTGGAATAAATTCTTTGGTGCTATCTGGAGTCTGCACCAGCACAGTTTTCACACAAACAACATACAAATTCCCTAATTGTTGTATCTGTCCTCTGTCCCATCATCGTTTCCAAACGTTTATCTATTTATCACATGATAGCTAGTCACTTCCGCTTCCATCCTTTCACACAGCCAGCCCCCATCACACCTCCTTTTCCTCCAATGTTCCCACCCTTTGGAAATAGTTGAAGTTGTGTTTCTGTTGCCTTAAAAATATATTTTATTATTTCTGTTATTATTTCTGTATCATAATCTTTATCTTCTGGAGATGGACTGATGTCAAAGTTCACCCTTCTCTGGCTGAAAGCTACATCAGCAGTATAAACCTTAACACATGGACCCATCCAGCATACATGATGTATAAGATCCCTCACTGAAACCGACAGATCTGCAATGGTGGTAAATTTGTTGTTTGAGGTGTGGCTGCATGAAAATGCTCTGAAATCTATTTCCATGTCTCCAGGAGGATTTGAACCAGTCTCATATCCCTCAGCAAAACACAGCAGTGTTACATGACAGGCTAATCAAAAGTAAATAACTATTATTGTTAACAGCAGCCACTTTCTGTGGTGAAGTGCATCATATTACTGTCACAAGATTGATTAAAACATTCCTTTAAAAAAACTAATTGGACAAATAATCATTTAATTTGTCACATTTTCTCCAAGTTATTTATAATTGATTATGTTAATGTGAGTATAAGGTAGCCCTTTGAAATCAATGGACAAAATCAATTGGTAATGATCAGCTGACTTGCATCATGACAAACAGGAAGATAAATAAACTGCAAGGCAATGCCAGAGAGATGTCAACACAGGAATTAGAGGCTGAGGATGAATTGACTGATCCGGTTCCAACTTTGTTGACAAGAGAATAACACATTACTGATCACCGATTTGAAGAAATAAGATATTTTTAGATACAAAAGTAAGCTGGTAACTTACTCTACATGAAATCATGCATTCAGTTTTGAAGATGTGGTAGAGATGAATTGTGATGTTATCATGACAGGACTTTGCTTTGACCTCCCTTTAGCACAACATTCTCCACAATAACCTGGTGACTCTTTTAAGATCTGGGCTTATTTAAGATAAATAATTAGCTATTTTCCGTGTGGGCATAATGCTGAAAAGACGCAATTTGCAAATATATAAAGAACACCCCATTCGCATTTATATTCTTGACAACACCAATTTACTACCCTCTTAAGAACACTGCTAATCCTATTGGACCATGCATCAGTGGACCAGAGAAGGGAGCTTGTTATGGGCCTGAGGAAGCTTTTTATAGATGATTTGTACAACATGTTCTTCTACTACTATATGCAAGTGTGATAAATGGCAGACTTTCGGTTATCAGTCAAAATAATCTTTATATTTTAGTAGGTCATAAAACACAGGGTGCTTTAAGTCAGGATATGTTGTAAATTGTTGTTACAGACTCTCTTTGGCACAACGAAACACAATAAATCAGATTTATATTTTGGCCCTTTGGTTTGGTAGTGTTTTGAGTTGTTTTCCAGGTGAAAATCTTTCATGTTCTCACAGACTAGATGATCTCATATGAACTTCACATATTGTAGACCATTAACCACCTTGTATTTGCCCTTTTTTTGGCGCAAGGTATTTTCATTAATTTTCAAAGTTATGTAAAGACAGTTTGTACAACATGTAAATCAGAGAAAGAAAATTCCCACCCACCCAACCGCCTCTTCTCCTTCCCTTGACTTAACGGGCACACAAAGTCATTATAGTATGACAAATCATGTGCAAAGATAGAGGTGAGCCTGTCACACAAATATAAAAATACACATACAACAACAACAACAACAACAACAAAAACGAAAAAAAAAAACCCCCAAAAACTCAAAAGATAAATTTAAACAGAAAATTACATTTTTGGATTGCTGCATAATGGCAAACAGCAAAATTTGGAGAACCCTGGCCCTTAGTTGAAGAGTTAACATTGCCCATAATTGATATAGGTATATGTCCTGTACATGTGAGGCATGTAAGATTAAAAAAGAAAATTCAGATTATGGGAGTGTTTTTAAATCTGTAAAATATCCAAGTACATCTCCTATATAACTGTCCTATACTGTTCTAGAAAAGCCAAACTTTTCCAGAACAGTAAAAAGGTATTCCCACTCAACTCTGTCAAAAGCCTGTAAGAGCTACAAAGATCAGGGTCTTTTCCTTCTTTTAACAGAAGAGCTATTGAAGCTTGTCTTAGCGTGTGGGGGGATTGAACCTTGCTTCATTGTTTCCTCAAATACAGAAAGACGTAATGGGCCTAAATAAATGCAAAATTTCTTTAAAAATTCAGGGGGGAAAACCATCTGGACCAGACTGTAATTTTGCCTGATTGTAAAGACATGATAGAACTTACAACCTCATCCAATTTTATAGGGGCCTCAAGTTGGACAGAGAGAGTGGGGTCTATGTTGGGGATATCGAAGTTATTAATAAATTGGAACATACAGTATTATCAGAGTTGGGTGGGAACTCAGAAGAATAAAGAGAAAAGTAGTGTGATTTAAAAATATTGTTTATTGTAGTTTCCCTTTTTTGTGGCCCAACTTTACTTTTACAACTTTACTTCAATTTTAATTCAATTAACAAAATGTAATTAGTGGATAACGCTCTATTCTGCTTGTCTTTATTCATATATTCTCACGAAGTGCCACAGGACATAATATTTGCCCTGTGCAGCTGTGCCTGCCCTCTGATGTACCAGCAACCCTTTCCAAGGTGTGGTCTGTCAGCTTGGATGGGCTCCAGGCTCCTCGTCATAGAAAAAAAATGGATAGCCTCCTCTGGGCTGACAAACCCCAGGCCAGTCTTGATAAATCCTGGTATCTTACCTGTTCAGCCAGCAGTCACACAGATGAGAAAACAGTATTTCATAAGATTGGTAAGAAAAAAGCATTTTGTGATACAGAAATAAACTTCTGAACAGTATATTCATTCATCCTCTGACAATACATAGTCCTTCTTTTGCATGAATTACTGCATCAGTGCGGAGCTGCATGGAGGTAGCACTGCTGAGGTGTTAAAAGACCAAAGCAGTGAACATGATCAATGAACATGATGTCAACAACTATATAGTCAATTATCTAAATTGTGTGATGTACTGTATGTGTTTTTTCTTGTATGGATGTTTGATGCAGATGACAAAACAATATGGAGGATCTAGCTGTTTGTTTTCACTCACTAAATGCTTGTCTTATCCTTATCTGATAGGGAAACATTTGGGACTGTTTGCTGGACAAACCAAGACACTTTGATTTTTTTCATCATCTGATAGACATTTTATATTTTATGGCCTGCCATTTTACATCCTTCCCTACAGTTCCACAGCAAATGCTTTTGCTGCCCAGTTCCATGACGAGCAGTTGATACAGAAGGAAAGTAGTGGCACTTCAAAGATGCTGTGCTAACTACCGCTGTAGATTGACAGCTGGGGGGATTGGTTTAGAGCTTCCATTGAGAGCCTGATGAAAAATCTTCACTATGTGAAAAAAAATCACAAGACAGTCCTTTTGAGTTTTCCAGGCTCTTTTGGAAAAAAAACTATATGATGACCAATTATTGATGGTTCTGGCTGAGCTACACAGCTGAAATTACCCCGGAGTCCACAGAGATCCTTGCACTGAAAATATTTCTTGTTACTCCGTACTGCTGTTCAATACGTGAACTGACTATTACTGAGGCATTATTGAATGTAGGTCCACATGCAGCACATGTGCACATTCTGTTTCTATGTAAAATACTATACATATCGTTAAATGCAGGATAAGCAAAATTCTCCAATTAGCAATCAATCAATGAGTATTTTTAAAGTTAAAAAAGGACAAATCCATGAATTTTACCATGATCATGTTCTATAAAATGTCACATCTTTTAGCTCATAGTTTTGTTTTACAACCTTCTACTTGAGTGTTTTGTTTATTTTTCTCAGTACTACTAAGTGTAACTTCCAGATGTGTCCGGCCTCTTTTTCAGTTAAAAAACAGAATGTATAAAATGAAATGTGAGGAATATAAGGTTAAATAAATTGTACTGACTCAGTTGAGGAGCTTTTGGAGTATTTTATCATGTATTAAATGTTTTACTCAGTCTTGGTTCTCCTTAAAACCTCGAAACTCTTCATTTAAATCAATAACACTGATTTTTGAGAATATAAGTCACTTTTTATCAATGTTGCTTATGCATGCAGTGCTTTTATTGACTCGCTGTGTGGTGAATTGGTGAAAGATGCTCATGCATCATCAGATTTTGCAGTTTTGCATCGTTTCAGCCAGAAAACATCAGCATTTCACAGTCGCAATGGATTGCAACAAAAACAAATGTAATGTTAATTCAATGATAAACATGTACATTTAATTTTCAAAAACAAGTGGCACTTTTTTTTATTTTTATAATTTATTACTTATTTGTTCAAAGCCTAAGTGAATTTTGAACTCTGCTCATTAGGCTTAACAAACCGAAGCCAACTATATGCTATGAATTAAGATTTATTGCAAATATATACAGCATCTGTTTATGCAGAAAGATGAGCTTTCTCTCATTTTGTATTAAGAAGCAGGTTTAAAGGTTAACATTCTTTTTAATTCTGACACTTAAAACAAAGCATCAAGGGTCATATAAATAGGACCTTAAATGGTTTGCTTCAGGATGACTCTTTCAAGCCTCTGTTTAATGATACTCTGTTTTGTCAGTGACTTTTGTCTCTTTCCCTGTCGCTCTCTGTGCTTGCACATGAATCCATTACTCTGAGCTCTGAACCACAAAAATATGACATCAATTCCACAAAATGTCATTGTTGGCATCATCAGCCATTGAACTGGTACATATACTATCAAATATAATGTAGTGTGTCATAGACTCAGCACATGCAACGTGTAAAGTCAAAAACTGCTTGACAGATCTGATTCATTTTTGGTGAATGAGAAGAAGCAATCAAACTGTCTTTAGATAAATAGATTCAGTATACTATAATGATCCCAAACTGGGAAATTGAGATTAGCTACATTTCCGTTAAATAGTATTTGACCTCTCATGTATGTCTTCTTTTTCTGCATGTTTCTGACAATTAAATGTTTGAGATCATCAAATGAATTTTAGTACTGTATAGCAAACAGGCAATGTGAGTGAAAACGCTGCTTTTAAATGACAACCATCCAATGAAGCTAAAAAAGTTATTCAAAAGCGTAATCACCCATATTAAAAAATATATTTGCCCCCTAACTTTTAGAACTGGTTGTGCCACCCCCAGCAGCAACAACTGCTATCAAACATTGGCCATAACTGGAAACAAGTCGTTCACATTGCTGTGGAGGAAGTTTTGTTTTCATTCCTGTTTCAGATCATGCCATAGCTGAAGTCCACCCTTTGACTGGGATTCTCCAAAACCTTAACTTTGTGCTTCTGCATAACCCAAGTGCATTCGAGCTTGAAGTTAGGAACTGATAGCCAGATATTCTCCCCCAGGATTTTCTGGAAGAGAGCAGAATTCATAATCCCATCAGTTACGGGAAGTGGTCCAGGTCCTGAAGGAGCAAAGCAGCCCCAGACTATCACGCTATCATCACCACTTTAAGCTGTTGGTATGACATTCTTTTCATGGAATGCAGTGTTAGTTTTAAGATGACGGGACTCACACTTTCCAAAATGTTCCACTTTTGTCTCGTCAGCCCACAGAATATTTTCCAAAAGATCTTGGGGATCATCAAGATTTTTTTTGGTAAATGCAATATGGATGTTTGTGTTCTTGTTACCGTTTGTTTTCTGATTGTGGAATAATGAACACCGACCTTAGCTGAGGCCAGTGATGCTTGCAGATCTTTAGATGTTGTTCTAGGATCATATACTGTATGTGCTCTTGAAGTAATTTTGGAAGGCCAACCACCCCTAGGAGGGTCCACCACTCTTCCAAGTTTCCACTGTTTCTCTGTTTGTGGATAAGGGCTCTGTATTGGGTCCTAAACCCTAAGAAATGGCTGTATAAGCTCTTCCAGACTGGTAACTGTGAATATGTTTCTTGTCTGTTCTTGAATGTCCTCAGATCGTGGCGTCATGTCTTGATCTTTGAGATCTTTTAGCTTATTGTACTTCACTTTGTCAGATAGGCTCCTTTCAAGTGATTTATTTCATTCATTTATTCATTTCAATAAATCACTTTTCACACAGGGTAGGTGGGTTTGGATGAGTTTGGTTATCATTGTACAATAATACAATTTGTTTAATTATCTCATACATTTCAATATAAGAAATATGCACAAACACACAAAAAAATCAGGAGAGGGAACTCCATTTCCATTGCACTGTATGTGTTTGTGATAGTGAAGTTGTGATGAAACACAATTACTCAACCCACTCATCCTGCTGAAATTGTGGCGATTAAGAGCTAACAGCTTAAGCTATTGATAAACTCATACATCCTTATTCTAGTTGTTAAAACAGGCATTTACTGTAAATGTGGCTGATGAGATCAATGAAACTGATCCCATAGAGAAAGATTTTTGCTCACTCACCTGCTGTTTACAGAAGTTCTTCCTCTATCCATAAACACAACATTAGCAGGGACCTTTCCTTGAGCAAAAACACCCATTATAGCAATCAGTTACGCTAATAAAACTCAAGTCTGCTTTCATCTGGTCCTGTTCTGACCGATTGTAACCATCTGCTACAAATTGCAGACCGGCTCGGGCTCAGGAACATTAATATGGATGGTTTTCTGAACACGTCTGTGCAGCCAACAGTAAAATATTCTAGGTTTTGCCTTTGGCTAATTTGTTTAAACAAGAGCGCAAGCTTGCTCAAGCTGCAGTAACTCCATATGCTGCTGGTAAGGTTCTAATGGCAAACAGTACTAATCACCACAACATTCACAGTCATTAGAGTCAGGACTGATCATGGATCTGGAGCACATGCTGTGGCCCAGCATGTATTCAACTGAGCAGTTAGTAAAACCTCAACATTATGTTATTACTTTTGTATATCATACGATAAAGCGTGAGCGTCATGCAAATACACGTAGTCCGCTGGTTAAAAGACAACCCTCCAGATACATCAAGAGATTTGTTAGAGAATTTGATCTCTTACAATAAGAAAATGGTTAAATCCATGGAGGTAACCACTGTTTTAGAAGAAGAGCTGATCTTTATTCAGGCTAGTAGAGGGCATCAATTTCAAGTTCCGTAAATGCAGTGGATAGTGCTGTCACCTCACGGCAAGAAGGCTCTGGATTTGAGTTTTTTCTGTGTGGATTTTGTATGTTCTCCACGTGTGTGGGTTTTTTCTGGGTTGTCTGGCTTCCTACACCCTCTAAAAACATGCAGCTTTGGTGGATTGATCACTCTAAAATGACTGTAGGTGTGTAAGTGGTTGTTTGTCTATCATGTGGCCCTGCAAAGTAATGCCGACATATCTGGGGTGTAACTCCCCTTTCACCTGCTGAGATAGGCTCCAGTGTAACCTGTGACCTGTGGATAAGGTGGATAAGCATCTCATCTTCAAGAAAAAGGATGGATGGATGGTCCTAGTGTGGGACTCGCTGGTGTGTGAATGTGTGTGACTGTTCTGGTGTGGGTTGGAGAGGCCGTTGGAGTGGATTGGCTGCCACACCGTCAGTCTGCCCCAGGGCACTGTGGTTACACATGTAGTGTACCATCAGCATGTATGAATGAGGAGTGAAGGAATAATGGATCCACTGTAAAGCGTCTTTGAGTGTCCAGAAAAGCGCTATATAAGTCTAATCTATTACAGGTAGTCGCCGACTTACGACCGCGATTGGGCCCGACAGATCGGTCGTAACTCGACTTGGTCGTAAATCGACTCTTAAGTAAAAATTAAATCCAGCAGCGCTGGTTCTTGGCTGGGGGTCGTCCGGATCGTCAGCTGGGGCAGCGTGTGGGTTGGTGGGAGCGGGAGACGATCTTTTCATAATCATTGTGAGCTTTGTCTGAATTGTTCGTTTCTTTTTCTCCTCATAAATTTCACGATATGGACGGAAAGCGTCGTTTGCCATCCGTTCAATCTTTGCAAATGTTTCTATGTTCTATGTCCATTTCTTCAAAGTGTGCACGGAGTTTATTTAACAGGGAAAAGCCTTCTGACAAGCCTTTGGTGGTGGACATTTTTCCTGTTTCCTCCTCTTCTTTCTCTGCTTCTCTTCTCTCTTCTTCTTCCACTCTTTCTTCTTCCAGCGCGATCAGTTCTTCTTACAGCGCGATCATTCGTGAGTTCTCCAAGGAGAGGTTTTTTGCCAGTTTCACTATTTTCTCTCGAATCTGATCAAGTTCTTCGTCACTTTCAAATCCAGCAGAAGAGTTCACGTAACGCTTGACAGTTTTTCCATACGCCATTCATACATTTCTCCGTCACACCCTCCTAAGCAGCCCAGCCCATCAGTAGTGGGCTGGGCTGTTGATCTCAGTGTGACTGAACAGCGTGTGTGCGCCGTGGGGACTGAAGAGAGCGCGGGAGTCTCAGAGCGTGAGTACTGTGGCTGGAGGGAATGCCCGCGTTACCCGGACGTTGTGGTCGTAAAGTCGATCGGTCGTAAGTTGCATAGGTCGTAAGTCGACGACTACCTGTATTATTATTATTATAAAACCATCAAGGCCATGAGGGGCAGTTAAAAAAGATGAACTGTAATATCATTATTAGAGGCAGCATCATTCAAGGCAATTTACAGTATGTCACTTCAAACAATGTTTTTCAAACTTTTTTCAAATACCCTAACAAACTTTTTTAGTCAGGAATTGTAATTTTAACATTGAGAAGCAATTCATGTGAGCCGGAAAAAATGCAAAGAAATGTCACAAGGTCAGGAGAAGCTCCACTTCTATGCAATAGAGCAGATTTATATTTGTTTGTTTATTTGTGGTTTGTGTTTCATTAGCTGCCTTTACTGAGATCACTCCCGAGCATTTCATGATGTAATTGTTTGACTCTACATAACCAAAATCAAAATAATTCTTCTAATTCTGTAAATTAACTCAACTTTCTCTTTTCATACAGCCCTCTAGTACATTGCTGTGTACCACAGAAATGCAAAAGTATTTCGCTCATTCTTCTTACAGTAGTGGGTTACTCCCAGTGTTTCTGCTTATTGCACGTTGTGATATTTTGATTGGAATTCGCTTCACTTACTTTAGTTCTATTGTGGAAATTTCTGGAATGAAGACATTCAGAAGGAACTGTCTTTGAAGATTTTATTTTACTTTCCTGCAGCAGAAAATGAGTGAGGGATAAAAGTCAACGTGTAGTCGGGTTGTGTGACTCACTGAATCACAATTCAGAGAGTGATCATTTTATATATGAGAAAGGCATGAAAAACAAAGCACTCCCTATAAAAGGAGCAATATTTCATCAGATACATACGGTGGGAAAAGCACAGGAGAAAGCTAACCCTGAGCTCTGGCCTTGAAGACTAGTTCTGAACAGTTTGGATGAAATATTTTTTTTTGGAATGCTTATTCTTGAAAAGCATTCAAAGAAGACAGTATTCTTCTGTGGAGACAGTAATTGAATTATTTCCATCACAGTTCTCTTCAGTGATATTCCAGTTATTTATCTACCATCTTCACATATTATAAAATTGTTCATAAGGATCACCACACAGATCATAGCCATATACAGAATGCAAGAACAAGATCTCACAGTTTATCTCAATAAAATATTAATAATTTTTCCTGGAGTGCTGCTAAACCATTGGAATCTGAGTTACTCAGAGAATGATCTGAGATCTTTCCATCATTATATACATGAATGAACATATTATCAAAGACCTTGACAAAAAATGTTGGGATTCTATATATTGTGTTTAGTATAATAAATCTGTTTTGTGTTAACCAAGGTTTGTCAAAACACTTCTGCAAAAGAACAACAGCTGCAGTAACATAAAGGAGGAAATTCAGGTCAACCTGGAAACCTGTCTTATCCACAATATTTGTGGTTTCATGGCTATGGCTGTTTTTCACTTACTTTAGTCTCATTGCTTTTGTGTGTGTGTTTCTATAGGTGGCTCAGAAGAAGCACAGCAGGGAGTCCCAGACAGAAAAAATGTCTGTTTTTCAACAGAAGCTAAAGCCAGCAGCTTCAGAAGAAGCTCAGTGACACCCCAGCTGCTCATCAGCCATCACACAAACTCAGAAACAAATACAAACACACAATATTCAGATACACGCTAGTTTTGATCTCTCAACATCAAGGTTGCTCAGCATGTGCAAATGGATGAATGATTATGGTCGTGTGTTTTTTTTTAACATTCATAGTGTTTTAATGATAATTTTTATTTGACTTTTTTCGAATTCCAAAAAAGTAGATCAAATATAACAAATCCTACTACATTCATCAAAGTGATTAATAAGTTACCCCCCACTGAAAAATACAAACAAAAACAATTATTGTGCTCATTCTGATGTGATGATGACTGATTTAATACAGCCACAGATATTAAAAGAAATAACCAGCAAACTTACTATCACCAAAATAAATATGGTCATTGTCTTACTGTATCATGTAATGATACCCAACACATAGAAAACCACATTTCACAGAGGAGACAGACTTACCTGACATAGAGCCCAGGACAGATCTGTAACGCTGTCATGTCAAAACATCCTGCTGGTAGTGACCAGCTTAATCATTAGTTTAGTATGCCGGTACATCCTCATGAACACAGAGACTTAAAATATCAAGTAGTACCTTTCCTAGTAAAATTCTGATGTTTTAGATTTAATAAATCACATTTGGTAATGGACACAATGAGGTTTGGGGATGCATAAGCATACCCTACTGTAACAAACAAACAAACAATGATTTCTGCATTTAATTTGCTGTGGGGTTCTATTGTTCATGCCTGGATTACTGCTGTGCATGAGCATGAGTAATTACTTATTTTTGAATTGACATTTTTATGTCAAATATCTGCTGCAAGAAAGGTGTAACGTGCCCACATGCAGTCAAATCACATCTGATACCATAAAATTTAAGGTCCTGTGCGACCACACAATTATTTCCAAATGCTTTGTCTAGTCAAGTCAAAAATGTGGGGAATAGAAATTTGCCAATGTTACCAAAACCAAGACCAATTCACTCACAATGAAAAATATTAAAGCTGTTCCCAACAATTGCAACAAAAACTAATTAGAGAGTGAGAGAAATGTCAATCAAGCACTGTCTGTTACCACCCACACAATCCTAACAAGGCTGTCAATCAAACAAAACAAGCGTGAATGTGTAGGAGGACCGTAAGAGTATACATACTACATTAAATATAGTGAGAAAAAGTTGCTGGAAAGACGTTTTTGCTCAGATAAAGATGAAATATATGGAGTCGACACTTAAAAACAAGTCTTTAATGACTAAACTGACACATATTTAAATGGTAATTTTAAGATTTTATTTGAGGCTTCCACGATATTTAGAGTTAATCAGATCATATAATAGATTAATCATGATCAATTACAACTATAGAATAAAATAATTTACTTACAAATGCACCTTTGTTGGAGCAAAAAAACCACATAATTTACTGCAAGAATTCTAATGTTTGTAATTCTTAACATCCAAATTAAATGTTGATGATTTCTTGGTTAGATGTGGAATTGGTTTGATTGTAACGAATGCTTGTTTCAAAGGTGATGCATTGGTTTCGGTGTCGCCTCACAGCAAGAAGGTTCTGGGTTTGAGTCCTTTCTGTGCAGTTTGTACTGTATGTTCTCCTCCCATTTGTTCTCTATGGGTTCTCTGGTTTCGTCCCACTTCCAAATACATTTTATATTGGTAAATTGACGAGTTCTAAATTACCCGTAGTTGTGAGTGTGCTGGTGAACAACTGTTGGTATTTCATATAACTCTACGATGCACTGGCAATGTGTCCAGGATGTACCCTGCCTCTCGCACGAAGACAGCTGGGATAGGCTCCAGCAACAGCTGTGACCTGCAAAGTGGAAGAAGTGGCTGTGGAGGATACGATTACGGTCATGTTATCTGCAAGAAAAGGGATGGATGGACGACCGATATTTGTCAGAGCTTAGGGATGTTGCTGAACCTACCTTACTCATGCAGTGTATCTTTGCACATGTGGTTGTGGGTTTTGCTTAGGGCTAAAGGCAGAAGACAGATAGAGAAAATGGAAGTAGTTCGGGGAATTGCACCACAAAAGAAACCTTAATTACCGCAGATACTTGGAGAGTTGAATTCAAACTTGGGTACATCCTGGACAAACAACTCCTCTTTTCTCTTTCATCTCCCTTCAAGATGACATACAGAACTCGGGGCATCTTGTCCAAGGGCAGACACCTTGCTCTAATCACTGCATATTATTGAGCAACCACATCATCACATCTAATGACGGCTTGAATCACTGCCAACTAAAAAATGTTTCAGGCATTTCAAAACCAGTGTAACCTGATACATCTGAAATATGAACGTAGCAGTAGATAATAGTGAATATTGTCTTTCTCCAATTTTACAGTAGGCCACCTGATGTTGGCCGCAAAATGTGGATTATAAATAATTTATGTTGTTGTGACAAAAGCCAGAAATCTCTGCATGCAAGAAAAGCAAACACTGACTCTTGCACTTTCAAAATACTGAACCTCTGATCACACACAGCAAACACAGAGGTAACCTTCATTACCTCAATCATGGACATTCCACTTCTATTGGAGACCATTCGCTCCACGGCAAACATCTAAACAACAGCTAAACAACAGCTTTTTCATCATTCAGTGCACTCTACAATTATCTAGACGGCATGTGCAAGCTAAGGCAATTAGATCCCATTTGGTCCATCATTGGCTTGGTTCAAGTCAGTTCAGTGTGGGGTCAAGCACATCAGACCTTTTACTGAGTCACTATAAATCGAGATAGAAACATGATGTCTGGAAATATCAGGAGCTACAGATGATCAGATGATGATTCATCTTCATTTGTTCTTTTGGACTGATGACAGACAAGTACAGAGTGTGTGAGTCAGAACATCTCACAGCGGTTGACACTAAAATCCTCCCTTTTCTTTCCAAAGGTGTAGATATAGTACTGCTTATTTTTATTTTTTATTTCTGTTTTGCAGACTCGCCTGGTATTGATTTAGGTTTGACTCAACCACAGTTTCAGGATCTGACGTGATGAGATTGCTGAGGCTGGTGCAGCAGGCATCCACTATTCATGGTAACACAATAACCAAAGTCAATGGGTCGGTGTACCGGTTCAGCCATCTGTTCTCAAGTAATTGGTTTATGATTTACTGAAGCATCAGTCGCAAACACTCTTACACCAAATGATCAAAATCCTTGCCCTCAGTTCTTTAGTCAACTTTGATTTTTGTCAGCCATTTTTTTTTCAACTTGGGGGTATAGTTTCTATACCGTTATTGGTTTTGATTTATGGCTATACCTGCTGTAGTAAATCCTCTTTCCATCTAAAGAGTCAGGACACATCTCTGTGCCTGGACAAACATGGATGGCCATTTCTGGCATAACACCTTTTCCTGAAAAAACAGAGCTGCTGCACAGTACAAGTAATGTGCATAAGTACAAGTACAAACATCCTCCTTTCATGCTGCATCAGGTTAGCCTATGGTAGGATGGTATCTAAGGTTGTGTAGAGGAATATCTGTAAATGGTACTATAACGATACGGCTTATCTTACTAGCAGAAATACATATATCGATTCACGTTATCTAACACTGGAGTATATCAGGAATCTAGAAACTGTTACAGAGTGAGGGTCAAAGAGGCTGTTGCTGGATCTGAAGATTAGGAATTCTTTCTCACAAACAATGATGCATTCTATTATGAAAAATACACTGTTAATGAGTGGAAATAAAATTTATTCAGATTTCCAGCTGTTTTATCAGAAATATGACTGGTTTGTGGAGGAGATTTTTCTTCAGGAGAATTTTCATGGAAACCACATCACAACATAGCACTTCTCTTTTTTACTCAAACTAATTAGCTAAAAGGCGCTGGGCTTGAGCCAGGCGTCTTCTGGCTCCTGACCGTGACTTTGCCCTCTGTGTGTCAATTAGAGCGCAGCCTATCACACCGTGGCACCAGCGCATTATTGGCATGCAGACTCGTTCGTGTCTAATTCCAGGTTTCCCGTCATAAAAACTGATGCAAAGCAGTAAAATTGCATGATTACTTTACTGAACCATCTGCTCACAGAGATCAGAATACCTCTGTGACTAACATGAGAAGTAAATATTTTAATCAAAATATTTTAATCAAAAGGTTTAATGATTGATTGTTTCAATCACCAAGCCGTCTTTAAAAAATAAAAATAGTAACACGTCTGTAGTGCCAAACAACTTTTATTCATTTCAAATGAGGAATTAATGTCTCCCAGCTTGTCCTTGGCAGCAGGGATGTTAAATATTTACTACTTTTTGAAAATGAAAGGTCAGTACACAGAGTCTCATTTGAAATGAAAGGTCATGTAAAACTAATGATTACATGATCCTTGGTTGATCCCTGAGGCTGATGTCTTCATTTATCCTCTCAGATGTTAAGCACAATATGGATGTTTCCTTCAAAGGGGTTGAACTAAAAATAGGTTGCAATTGACAATATATTAACCAGCAAGACCTGGGAGTGACAAAGTTACAGAATTTAATCAATATATCCGACACTAAAAGAGACAACAAAGCCTCTTTAGTGAAGTTCTGGCTCATCCTACTGTTCTAAAATAAATGCATTGTGATTGCTGCAGCTTTTGCTTACACAGTTGCGGGAGTTGCACATGTGCGGAGAAGTTTGAAGATGACCCTATGCCTGTCCCATTTAGTATGGCACTGTAATATATTACCCACATTGCAATGGGCTATTAGAGGGGACTAATAAATCATCTCTGGAACACAGCTGAAACCTGGAGTTGCGAAAGGAAGATGTTGAGTTTATAATGGTAGTTTGCAGGAAAAACATAAAATGCAAAAACCAAAAAGGACATTGCGAGTACAAAGATATAAACTAGACGGACTGAAAAATGCAAATCACAAAATGACAAGCTAACTCCATTAAAGTGGACTGAATGAGCAAATAGCACAAGTTAAGTTTCTTTAGAACCAAGATATTTTTAATCACTTTATGTTTTGTGAAGGCTCTCATCCATGTATGCTTTAATATATAAATAAAACACATGACCCTAACCTCTCGCTTTTACATCCATGCTAACCTACCTTTTAACTATGCTAGCCCACAACTATCTTCAGCAAAAAGGCTGTGTTGCTTAATGGAGTTGTCAACAGCTAATAGCCCAGGTAATATATAAAAACATAAATTTTTTATCACATAAAGATGAGGATGCTGGTTTGAGTTTCAGCAGAAAATGCTATCAAGCAGTGGAAGAGCCAATCCCTATGAAGTGCATGAAATGGCTGATATCTGTCAGCCAACACTGATGGTGATCAAATATCCTCCTTTGACTCTCGTTGGTGGAGGTTGATGTCAGACTCATTCTACAGTCAGCTCAGGCCTGTTGAGCTTCAGTGCAACCAACATTGGAATTGAGATTTTCTCTCACGTTTTGTGCCAGCTTGATCTCATGAGAGGACAATCCGTGCACTGATGTTATTTTGTGTTTGGAGAATTGCCAGTATTCCTCCATGACAGCAAAGAGAGGAGGAAAGTAGCACAATAATACCTCTGCAGGAATAGCAAGGTTCACGTCCTTGTGTTGGCAAACAGCTGTTCTTTTGAAGTGAGAACCCCAGAGAGAGCGACTGAATTCAATGACCTCCAAGAAGAAGGCTGAAGGAGAGCAATCTTTGCAGAACATCTTGTCGTAATGTTATTTGTTTGCCTACTTGTTTCCGAAAGTTCGCTCAAAACGATACAGATTTTTAAGGATAAAGTGTGGAAGTGAACTGGAGAAAAACAGTGATGAAAAGAGATGACATTATTATCAAACTTCTATTTTTATTGTACAGTATAATTATCCCTCAGATATATTGAAAGCATGAGAGCGATTATTTTGTTGATGAAGTCATTCTTTATTGGTTCCTCTACCATAAAATATCACCGATTATTACAAAAAATAATTATAGTAATAAAGTACCACAAATATTGTATATAAAGTATATTATTTTTAAATTTGATAATCTATAAAACCAGAATATTTAATAAATACAACAAAACCCATAACCACATTTACAGAACATGTGACTAGAATTCAATTATATTAAATATGTACTTAAATAATTCAATAGGACCAAAACTGAGTTTTCCTTTTGTATTGAGCAGAGAAGACGTTGTAGTCTGGCGTGTTTGAGTTCATGTGTCTTACTTTGACAGTTGTGAGATAGATATCAGATAGATATTAAATATTAGATGTTGTTCTATTAGATAGTTGTGATAGTTGTGACATTATATAGATTTTGTGATATTAGACAGATATTAGATATTGTGATATTAGGTAGTGACACCTTACATTGTAAGAAAAGTGTACCTTACCCACCGTGTAGGCCTCCTGCTAATTTTCACTTGCACTTTTTATTTTTATGTTATTTTATTTTATTTAATATTATATTTTATTGATAATTTAGTATATGTCCTGTTAATGCCACATGTGTCTGCTAATGTAGTGTATGTCTTGTGGTATGTCCTTTGGTGTCAGTGTTTCTTTTTTTATCCAGTATGTATTCATTATGAAATGCCTGAGCAGCGGATATATGCAATTTTTTTTCAAATTTTATTAACTGTATTAATCCCCAAAGGGAAATTAAGACAGGATTCAGTCAATCAATCAATAAACCTGTATTTGTAGAGAGCTTAATCACATCAGCAGACATTTCCAAGTGCTTTAGCAGACAGAGAAACCCATTTACAATCAAATACAAGTCATTAAATGCCAGCAATACAAAACCAAACAGACCAAAACTTCATCAAGTTTCCAATATGTGTATTAAATCAAGCAAGCAAATGTATGTAAGTGTCGTTTGGTCTTAGAACTGATTCCCCATTAAAGAGGTTCAACAAGACCAGCACCAACTGGAAAATGCAAACATTTACAGGATTATTCCTCTTGACACAGGATCATTTTAACTACTAGCCGCCTATGGTGATCCTATTTTGATTAGATGACAGGGTGAAGCTAGATCCTCCTCTGACAAATGACTTTGGCAACTCTGAGGCAGTTGCTTTGAATGCAGAACCCAGATGTCACTGTGTCTCCAATAGCTCTTAAAACAGATTAAACAATGTTCTGGTAGATTTTTTACGGATTTATCTTGAATATAAGAACTCTGAACCTTTTGACTCAAGCAGTGAAAATTTTATTATGATGCGTTTTACTTGATTTGTCACATAAGCTCTGATGTGAATACAGTTTTGCGTTGCTGTATTAGGTCTCTACAGTATATACTGCTTGATAACCCATTAAAGCAAATGTGGCCTCACACTGTATGTGTAGCCAAAAACATTGAAGGTATGAGCAATCTGTTAAGATTTTGCTCTGAAAACCTGCAGCAAGTGCTGTGTCCACTGAATGAGCGTAGTTTCAAAAGATGCCTTAAAGCTAAAACAGTTCTCGCTGTATCTGGTTTGTACCACTTTAGACCCTCACTGACAGCTACTTTGACTTGCATGAAGCGAAGCGAGATAACAAGCTATGGGCACTTCAATACTCTGGACTCAAGTTCCATCGATCTGACTATGTAGCGGGCTGGGGCAGGTGCCCTTATATTATGTATCTGAGTAAATCACCTGCTATTAGAAAGCATTTCAGGAATCTGCAAAGCCAGCTGTACCGGATGATGAGTGATTCAAGAAAAAATTCCTTTCCTTTGATAGTTTGTGAAATGAAAAGTGGTAAATTAAAAATAAAGAGACTCTTGGTAGAGTGCAAACATTTATCAAGCCTCTACAAGCAGCAGAACAGCTGCTTCATTCTTCACTGGAGCAGCTGACATCTCAAACACAGATCAAAGACAAAGTCTGCTAAATTGCTGCTTTTGTTTATAGATTAATTGAAAATCTGTCAGCAAACAGAAAATAACAGACAGGTTTGTAAAGATTAAAAAGGAATGCAGAGCTCAAAATTGTGCTACAAAAGTTTGGGGACCACCAAAGACATAAGGATTCCTCGTCTGACGACTACGTATATAAGTACAAGTCGACCCGGTGGTCAGTCAGATATTTTACTACAAACCAGACACACTTATCTAATGGTGGGGCAAGAATAAATGTCAAATGATCAAATCATTCTGGTACATTGTATTCAACACAAGCTTAGCTATAATGCATGAGTACAACAACTCTTCAATAATGGTAACAGATGTTTGTCTACAAGTAGTCAAGGCAACGCCAAATACAATTGAATGATTTGAAGTTATGCCTCCCCCCGAGTACTGCCACCTTATCGTGGTGGGGGAATTTGAGTGCCCAAACCCTTGGCAATCAGGTCCTGGGTGACTAAGACCAAGAGCAGTAACAAAACCCCTATGATGTGTAAAGTATCAAGGACCGTGACGTCACCCGATATGGCGCAACCGGGGCCCTACCCTGGAGCCAGGCCCGGGGTTGGGGCTTGTATGCGAGCGCTTGGCGGCAGGGCCTCTGCCCACTGGGCCCTCCTGGATTAGTCATGAGCACATTATGTCCATCCCATCCACAATTAAACTGTCAATTAATCTCTGCAGGTAATAAAGGCAGACCTTCATGTTATTAATGGAAAAACTTCAAGAAGATTTGAGAATGGGTATGACATCCCAAAAAAGCTCTTATGTTGTACGTGGAAAACTAAATTTCACTATAAAAATACAACAAATAGACTGGGCTGCTTGATTATCTACAAATATACCATGGGTCCTTACAGAAACTGCCAGAAATCATTCAATATGTGTTTTTGAGGAATAAGGGATAAATACTATAAATAAACAATACATTAACAAAAACATTTTCAGAACAGTTTTTCTCGTCTGTTTAAATATTTGGATACAAGTTTCCAGGGCACGAAGGAAGTCCAATGGTGAAGTTGGCACATTTGAGATATGAAACACTCATGAATACATTTCAAACTGTTGAACAAGTGTTGAACAAGTGACTATTGCAATTCATCACGAGGAAGTATTGTTGTACTTCATCGTGTCTCTCATGTGTTAGAGAGACACTAATATCCTTTTGTAGAAACTCTACAAATTAGCAATGTCATCACAACATGTCAGACTATCATTTTATGTAATTTCTGTTTAGTTTAATGGTTGTACATACCTGAAGAAAAACCTTTTTGTTCATCATTTTTGTTAATCGTTGTTCTTTTATGACAAAATCAATTTGGAAGTCAGTCTTTTGACACCAGTTAAGGCAAAATCTGTTAAGTTGTAAGTGAAGTGCTAAATAGAAAATTGTCCATTATAGGCTGTGAATGTTATTGCCCGTCTTGCATACTGACTGCAGCTCATCAGCTCCAGCTCATCAGCTCCAGGTCACTTTTGCTACTGGATGCTCAATATCCAATCGCTAACGTTAGAACAAGACAGCAGCAGCAATCAATGCCACGGGTCAAACAAGCCTGTGCAGAACATACACTGCATTTGTAAGGATAAATTTAAACTGCAGGAAAATGTCAACATGAGGAGACTCTTCAACATTTTTTTCTTCGTACATAAATCCCAAACACTCTCTATTTTTACGAGGACTCAAGTACTAGTATTTGATTTAATATTTGCAGCGCAATATTCAAACCACTTACCCAAGACAATATTCCTTGACAGGGTGCTGACCAGGACTGAAGTGAAGTCACTGTTGTGGTGCTGATGTTCACTTATTTCATAGATCCACAATGTCCTATATAACATTACCTGTTCTGGATACTGCATTTTGCCTGTATGGTCTGGCTATTGTACATTGTAATGACCATTTTAAATTACAAGACACAAATGAAGACAACTAAGACGGCAAGGCTAGTGAAGTATAGCTCAGTAATTAAATAACAAACACATATCACAAGAAAAAGTCCAGGTATCCATCCAAATGATAATACCACAAAGTAAAATTCCAAAAGAGAACAAAGTCCAAAAATTCCAGATTTAGAAAAGAAAAGCCACAAAGACAATAACTTGAATTATGAATGAATGAAAATCCACAAGCAAACAGGCAAAAACACAAAGAAAAGCGTGACAAAATAGGTGACTAAACAGACGATCTGATGAAGCTCATGAGGAATTATAGGGACTGAACACTGTGAGAGAAATATTTTCATTGGTGTTTTGGGAGACTTTCCTGTGGGAATAACCGAGGTGTTTTATACAGTGTTAAATGACCTGGAAGGCTATTCAGACAGTAAGGGGCAAGTCACTGACCCTAAAATTTCCAGGAGATGGTCAAAATTATTATAATATATAATAATAGGGTGGGTAGTGTGGGTAGTGCTGTCACTGCACAGCACAGTGGTTCGAGTCCCGCTCTGTGCAGAGTTTGCATGTTCTCCCTGTGGCTGTGTGGGTTCTCTCCGGGTTCTTGGGCTTCTTCCCACCTCCAAAAACATGCACATCAAGCGAAGTGGTTGGCTTCAAATTGTCTGTAGGTGCGAGTGTGTTGTTGGGATGGGCTTGAAATGGTATAAAAAAAAAACCCTAATTATTTTATAAATGGGAGAGCTATACTCTCAACGTGCGGTTATCTGTACTCATATGTATTAAAGAGGGGCGGCAGTGGCTCAGTGGTAGAGCAGGTCGTCCAATGATTCAAAATCAACAGTTCGATTCCTGCTCTCACCGAGTCATTTTTCTTTTTGTCCTTGGGCAAGACACTTTACCCTCCTTGCCTGCAGTGAGGCACTTGCTGGTGTATGAATGTGTGCAATTGTTCTGGTGGTGGTCGGAGGGGCCGTAGACGCAGATTAGCAGCCACCTCTCTGTCAGTCTGCCCCAGGGCAGCTGGGTTATATATGTAACGTACCATCACCAAGTATGAATGAGTAGTGAATGAATAATGGATCCAATGTAAAAGCAACTTTGAGTGTCCATAAAAGCGCTATATAAATCTAATCAATTATAATTTTAATTAAACAGATCTGATTCATCACTTCTTCAGAGAATTAACAACCCTCATTGCGCAAGGAAGAATTTCCCTGACAACATCCAGAGGAAACAATGACTGACAGGTGACTCAAGGAGGAGCAGACATTAGGGCTGGGTGGAAACAATCAGACACTCATAGTGAAGGAAAATCAAAAGGGAAACAAAGATGGCACGGACATAAGAAGAGGAGCAAAACTCAAGATCACTGACGAAGTGTAATAGGAAATAATGAAATACAACTCCTGGGTCAGTGGTGTACAAAACTGTGAAGGTGTACAAAACTGTCGTGAGACCAGCGATGTTTGGTCTAGAGACAGTGTCACTGAGGAAAAGACAGGAGACAGAGCTGGAGGTAGCAGAGATGAAGATGCTGAGGTTCTCTCTGGGAGTGACCAGGAAGGATAGGATCAGGAATGAGTACCTCAGAGGGACAGCACATGTTAGAGGTTTTGGAGATAAAGTCAGAGAGGCCAGACTGAGATGGTTTGGACATGTCCAGAGGAGAGATAGTGAATATATTGGTAGAAGGATGCTGAGTTTTGAACTGCCAGGCAGGAGGCCTAGAGGAAGACCAAAGAGGAAGTTTATGGATGTAGTGAAGGAGGACATGAAGGTAGTTGGAGTGAGAGAAGAGGATGCAGAAGACAGGAGGCAACTGATTCGCTGTGGTGACCCCTGAAGGGAAAGGCTGAAAGGAAAAGAAGAATGAAGAACTCGTAGGACAGTGGTATACATTTATTTTCCCTCAAATGAAGGAGCAGGAAAGATGGTAGATGAAAGCAAAAACAATACAAAATACTGCAGCAAGAAAGGATTGTTGTCTGAAACAACAAATGTAGGAGGCAAGATAGTGAATTTCTATTGTGTCCTGGCTATGAATAATGACTCTTCCCTTGCAGTAATGCACATGAATGATACAGAGAATTATGAGGAGCCCGTTTATTTTTGTTTAGCCGTCAAAACCTCATAGTTTCCCCTTCTTAATCAGCACACAGCATCAGTTACATAATATAAAATTAATTAGTTTTGTATGTGGTCCTTTTATATTGACGGAACTCTGCTACAGCAAATCGACAATGACAAATTGCAAACTACTGTGCAACAAATAGATAAAAGGGCTATACAAAAGGTAAAGCACAAAACAGAAGAGGGGAGAGAGCATTTTACCTGCTGTAAAGGTTTGGTCATGAAAATGTGAATTATTGTAATCATGAGGCCCTGTTTAAAATATATTAGCCACAGACCAGCTGTGTTATGAAAATATATTTATTTACAAATCAAGTGTCAAACGGGAAGTTTGGACTGCCTGAACAAGTAATCAGTTTGAGTAAGTTTTCCCAAAAAGATGACTGAAAACATATGAGTGTAGTTGTAATTAAATTAATTGAATGTAATTAATTTATCTAAAATATGTAATTAAAATTAAAAACAAAATTTAAATGTTGAAAAAAAAATCCCAGAGACAAAGCCATGGGGAGGGGAAGCCACCTCTCGCTAAGCTCATGGCATTTCTCGGTTGGACTGTGTCACATTTTATATTTGATGAAGATGATACCCGTCCCCCTTGTTTGAGCAGCAATGCAGTTTTTAACCTATATTCTACTAGATGGAAAAGTTCTGGAGATCAGAAACTTCAAGACAATATAAAATAATTTGTGACTCAGTAAGTTTGATCAATATTACTGAAAACCCTTGATATATATTGTGTTTTTTCAGTTGAATGGCATAAAACACTTTTGTAATTGTTTTGAAATTATATAGATGTCTTGTGTGATTTATTAAATCATTCAGGAAATCAATCAATATGACTGATACATAATACATATGACATTCTCAGAAACTGACTGTAAGTTGTTGTAATTGAGTCATCATACCCGGGCTGTGGTTTTAGTTTCAGTCTGCCTGCACTATTATTAAATCTACCTGCAGCATAATACCAAACAATCAGGAGAAATTTGACATGATGCTAAAAATCTCAAATGTCTTTGTCCTGATGTCTGGGACTTGCTTAATCGTGACCTTTCAAATAAGTAAAACACATATTTAAAATTCAATCACACAATGTGCGTTTTAAAGTGACTCTGCATGCTGCACTTTCTTGCTTTAATAAAATAACAAATAATTCCAGGAATAGATTCTCCTGGGAACCATTAGGCTCACTTGTTTGTGGTAAATGTAATAAAATAAGTGGGCTATGAGCTTTGCTGCAGACGGCCAAGCAGTTACATAACTTTGAGGCTTGAGGTTGAATACTTACATATACAGTATTTTAAAAATATGGAAGAAAGATGCAAAGTTGGCATTAGATAGGCTTAAAGGACACTTCCCCAACAAACACAATATTTCTAGAATCAGTGCGACAAATAAAAACAAACAAACTGTAAAACTCTACAATGAGATGTGCAGAGACGTCCAGAGAGCAAAAGAAAAAAAAGTTGTCAGCCACAAAAAGCAGATGGACAAATGACAAGAAGAGGCTTCGCAGCCTTCAGGATTTCCAGGAGTTTTACAGGTGGCCATGTTTGGTTTTAACTCCATTTGGTCTTGGTATTTTTGTAATTTCTAAGTAATGTAACAGAAAATATTATCTTGATAGAGATAATGAATTGGTTCTTTTGTTAAAAGAGCGCAGCTGCAGATTTTGATCTCATGCCTTTAGTTTCTTGTCTGAGGCAAAAACATTCATCAAGGAAATCCATTTTCCCTCTGAAATAATAGACAAATATTTTATTTATACTATGAGAAAATTCAATTTAACCGTCAACATAAAACTTGGGACACAATAAACAACATAACACACTGGTGAAACTGGGCAAACCTGACAGAAATTCGATGTCTCTTCATACTACAGCTTCTTTGCTTACAGTTGTGCTAAAAACCACCAGCTGCTTTCAAAAGAGGGAAATATTTTTGTACAAAATCTTTATACTTCTCACAGGTGAACAGATTTGCAGAAAGTTTTGCAGGAAAATAGATTGTACTCTGTCATTTGTCCAAGCATGAATTCATCCTATTAGAGAACAGTACACCCAGTGTGTTGCCACTTCTCAGACAAAAATCAATCTGAATCCAAGCACAAACGGAACGAAACCCCCCCCAAACCTGTTATTTTAAGGCCATACTATTCTTCAACAAGCCACAATCAGTTTATTGTACAGTAGTGATGCATATATACTCTCAATCTTATCAAAACTCATTAATGATGTATTATTATGCATGTGTTCTAATATAAATCAGCCCTGAACCTCCCAATCTGTAGATACATATAAAACCCCCTCCTCCTCTTCCTCCTCCTCCTCTATCAAATCAGTACGTTGAAGTCAAACGGAGTTTTTGATGGGACAGAGGAGCGGGAGATGGCAGAGGCTGATTGGGTTGATTTATGTTCCACCCACAACTCAGCGATGAGTAACAAGGAGAATGAATGTGCAGATTAAATGCAGTCCCTTTGCCTTTCTTAGCATTAAATTTATGAGCCGTTTAACTCATCAGAGAGCTGTGAACACCCTCAACGCTTGTGCTTCAAGGACTTCAGATCCTGTGCTTCAGACTCTAAAAGGTGCTCTGTTGTTCACACAATAAATTATTTAGTTGTGATTGTAGCACACTAGCAGCAAGAACTCTTGACAGCTGAGTTGAGCTGAATGCATCAAGGAGAAGCAACACTTCAGTGTTTTGCATGCAGTGTTTCTAACTAAAGCAATGACAGTCCACCTGGAACATGGACATCATAAAATAGTAATGCAACAACAAACAATATTCATGGATTACAGCTACATTTGTTGAATGTGGTTATGTGCACAATGTCATCCTGTACAATGACCTTTGACCCTTTGAACTTACAATTATTGGACATTGCATGAATTCAGGGGAAAATACTCATAACTGTATAAACTGAACATAATAAGCATAAGACATTGTTGAAAATCAAAATAATATATTTAACCATTTTAACCAATTTCAGCTAACCAATGTCCTAACATCTGCTTCTTGTCTTCAACAAAATATTTATTGCTCCTCATTCATGTTCTACAGTGTTACATTCAAGAATCCATATGTCAACCCCCCACTTCCTTAATTCCTGTCACAATCTTCAGCTTCAATATCTCATAAAATTAATCAACAATAATAATGATAAAAACGGCCAAAAATAGATGTCTTTCTGCTGTAAACACTAAATGTTTATTCGCTAGGGAGGCCAGATTCCAAAGGCAGGTTAGTGTGAATTATAGAAGAAAATACACACACTATGAACCCTCAGCATGACCTTTTACTTACCCCCCTGTCTATATGTCTTGGAAAAAATGTTATTAGTTCCTACACTTTGCTGACAGACTACCTCCATCATAATGTTGATAATATTCAAGAAAAACACACCGTTTTTGATTTTGCCTTGGTGTTACTACAATTTTTCATGAGGATATTCATTTGGTGTCACTGAAAGAGGAGTTGTAGATATTATGGTGGTCCAAACAACAGACAGAAATTTAAATTTTCACAAAATAATTAGATGGTATTTGCATGTGATAACACAGTTCATGGTCTACACTGGTCGCTTTGATTCATATTCATAATAATGTGTAATTTCTCAGAGATGGAGGCTCTGCTGGTTTGTTGATGAGTAGTTACTGCTTTAAAAACACCAAATGGAGCATTTACACCTTTTCAATTTGCAAATGCTTCCAGCAAAGGTAGAATCAAATAGTACACTTACAGACAGGTCAAGGCATGAGAGCTTTTAAAAACTGGCAGCTGTGAAGGTTACATTATAAAAGTAGGAAGATTGACAACCTTGAAAGTTACCATGCTGCTTTTTAGTGTGTACAGCAACATTTACCACAATGTGGAGCAACTATGAAGCTTAGCTATTGACTGATGGTTACATTACCTCTCCGTTGTGGGCTTAGGGTTTCCAACACTGTACAGATCATCATGAGGAGAATTAAAATATTAGGAAGAAATTACTTTGAGGTTTTCCTGAAAATTAAAACGGAAAATATGTACAAAATTGAAAAATTTGATATAAAGCTAAATCCTGAAGAAATGTCAGTGTGGCCTTTGTGCTACATGAACACACAGAGATGTTGTTGTTGTTGTTGTTGTTGTTGCTGTTGTTGTTGTTGATGATGATGATGATGATGATGATGATGATGATGATGATGATGATGATGATGATGATGATGATGATGATGATGATGATGATGATGATGATGACGACGATGATATTAAACACAGTTTTTCTCCTTGCTCTTGATGAATGATGACTTTCTTTTGAGATAAATCATCAAATATGAGAAAATTGAGATGCCTTAAATCTCTTCTACTATTTATTGATAAAAACCCGTGAACAGGCCGTTCTTTCCGGACACCAAATGGATGCTAAAATGGATAGATTCATTAGTTTGAGAAATATATATTTAGAACATGTTTTAAAACCTGACCTTTTGGGACAATAATCTAATTAAATGCTGTTATTCTGAACTTCTTTCACCATGTCCAACCACTGTATGATCTGCAAGTTGCTTTCATTCCACAGGGCACTGAGTCCTGACTCTGACTTCTGAGGGAATCCTCCTTAAAATGTTTAATCTCCCCTGGAAATGACAACATTCAATTCTAGGCTGCTGAGTTAGACAGTGACTTGTTGAGCAACTTTGCCAAACAGTAAAAATTGGCTGCAGGCCACTTAATAATTTTGAATACTTGGAATTCAGATACTGTTAGAAATGCAAATGAGGCTCATTTGGCCTTGAATGTGCATCTTTGTAAGTACATGGTCACTGTGCACGAGGTCAAAGCAAACCTCCCACACACTCACACAAACACAAACATTGGATGCAGGACCTTAGATTGAGAAGAGCTCCTTTCATTTTGACCTTATTTGCACATTGTTTTTTCAATCATGAATTGTTTATGGAGATAATATGGTGCGCAGTCGCTCAGGGCTGCACAGTTTCACACAAGAGGTTCTTGGCCGCATGCGTGATGATCTGGCAGTCTGCCTGGAGTATTATACTCCGCTCAGTGCACAGTGTTTGAAGATGACATTTTTCATACAGCTACTTATGTCACTGTGTACAACAGAGCGCAATACTGTGAATGCCATTGCGGAGAGATTGAAAGGTGTTAATCCCTTTCTGACCCCTCATAGCTTCAACAGGCTTTCCCTGTGTGATACTGATTTAGTTGGGCTAAATGTACTGTAGGATATAACTGTGGCCTGTATAGAAGGGTTTTTTTCTGAACCTTTTTCTAGTGAATTCATGAACTCTGATTTACTAGAAGTCAGGTACTGAGCAGTACTGAATTATGATGGGACAGTGGGCAGCAGTGGTTCTTGCTGTTACCTCACAGCAAGAAGGTCCCAGGTTTGATTCCTTTCAGATGTGCTACCTTTCTGAGTTTGTATGTTCTCCCTGTGTCTGTAAGGGTTCTCTCCGGGCTCACCCGCTTCCTCCTACCTCCAAAAACACACAGCTTAGGCAAATTGGTCCAAACTGTCCATATGTGTGAGTGGTTGTTTGAGTTTTATTTGGTCCTACGATGTTCTGGCAACATGTTCGAAGTGTACTCTACCTCTGGGAAGGGCTCCAGCTGACCCGTGACCTGCAAGGCGGACAAGCGGCTGTCGATGTGATGATTACAGTCATCTCATTTACAAGTAATTGGATGGATGGGAGGAGGCATTAATGAACTATGCTGAATATAAACCATTTCTAAGTTTTTCAGTTCTACGTTATGTAAAACAAGTAGAAGCCTGAGACAAGAACCTAAAGGTAGACAAAGCCTGAAGCAGATTTGCTGGGTTAAAGTTAACCTTTCATTAAAAAGAGACATAGATGACAGTATTATAGTTCTTGATTATTGATAATTAATGAATTACAATACAATTAACAATAAATGTACATTATGTCCGACTGCCAGACTGTTGAATGAACAACTAGCTGACTGACTGAGTGACTGACGAGGAGCTCCTAGGAAACACAGTTGAATAAATGTTAACTCCAGAGCCATGGTGTTGTAGAACTACTAAGTTAGCTGCATGGCTAACTAAGTTAGACAGAACCTGTCTAATGGCAGTCACAGCAAGGAAAGTCTGTCCCTTTGGGAATTTTGCTTAAAATGATATTCATTCATTTCGATCTTTTATACAAGAACATCAAACAATAAAACAGGGGCCACCAAAAGAAAAGCAAAATGAAACTGTATTTAGCTTACATTCCTAAATCATAACACACGGTACATGACGTTTCTGGTTTCAAAGAAAAATATCTGAAGAACACAAAAACGAAAAACAAACAAACAAACAAACACACACACACACACACACACACACACACACACACACACACACACACACACACACACACACACACACACACACACACACACACACACATACATACTTATATGCATACATGCTGTACATACAGACGGACAGACAGACACACCAGTAAGCAATAGGAACAGCGACATAAGGGAATCAGTCTAATCATAACTCATAACCCATAAATCACATCCTGCCTAACTACAGCATTACAATCCAGCAAACCCTTAACACCAGACCAGTCAATTGTCTACTAACATTCATTCATCCATTCATCTTCCCACCCGCTTCATCCGCTTGCGTGGGCCATAGGGAGCTGGAGCCTATCCCAGCTGGCATTGGGCTCATGTGAGAGGGGGGCAAACTCTGGGCGCGACGCCAGTGCACCGTGTGTCTACTATAACATATCTAAAAAAATTGGGGAATTTTAAATCAGCTCAATAATTAATTTCCTGTTGGCAAACTGGTGTCAGATGTTTTTAGCTGTTTTACTATTAGCAATAATTAGCATGTTCATTAGCAACATATAAAGAAATTCAAAAACAATATATCTGGCAATATACAGCAAACAGAGGGAATAAGAATTTATTTTCTCCATGAAATATGGTTTGGTTACACCAAAATCAATGAATAAAGTGATAAAGGTGTATTTTTGCACAGCAATCAGGGGAGTGCAGCTTCCAAAAATACTGAGCTCCAGCAGCACAAACATAAATGATGGACGCAATGATATTGTTGGTTTAAAGTTGGATTGTTCAAACTTAATTAGAATCTTGCGATTGTTGTTTTAATGGACTAAATAAGAATCTGATTTTGACATTAAAGAGAACAGACATCCTTTTTTTTGTTATTGTTTAATTAAATATGGGTATAACATGACTGTTGTTGTGAGTTTAAATTGTTTAGGGAACATTTTCCCTTTCAGCTCAACTCAAACACCAATTTATGAAGAAAAAATTAAATCTGTCTGTGTTTTGGGGTCTATTAAATGGCATTGTGGGAGTTTTTGCTCACTTATGTCTTTGATAGATGGACCTTTCCAACCTTTTAGTCTTGTTTGTTTCCTCTACCTTTTTCTTCATTTGTTTGCTTATTAGTGTGTCAGGATGTTGCTACTCCTCAGAGTAACACACACTCTTCCTATAAGCCACGTTTCACTTGCTTTTCCTAGAACTCCACTGAGCATTATACAATTGTGTAGATTTTGTTTTTCTAGTACACAGGTAAAGGCAGGAAAGACAATGAAGTAAAATAAAGTAAACATGATTGCATTTCAGTTTTGAGTATTTTTGTATTTGTTTATCTCATACTGAAAAAAGGCAGTCAGATACTGCAACATCCCGCGATACCCCTGAATTCAACATTTTACTCTGACCCACACATTTTGGTGCCTGAAAATGTTGCTTTTTGTTTTGTGATTATATCTCATCGGGTATCTCTAGATATTTGGTGGACGGACGGACGGATGAACACAAAAACACTGACAATGACAATACATCACCGCTTCGTGGGACGTAAAAATGGATAATATTGTGTTTTTAATCGGACGTTATCACCTTTGACATTAGCAAATTGTACCTAAAGGATTAATTAATCACCCCACCTATATATTTTTATAAGATCACTTGAAAACCTCATGGTGTCACACGTTTTAACTCCACCCACTACCTGTCAATCAAGCGCCCAACCAATCACGGCACATCTGCCAGAAGGAATCACACAAACGAGCGCCTGAGAGCTTCGTGGAATTAAATAAACAGCTGTCACCGCAAAAAATATTCTATTTTCTGTTTAAAGCCCATTTACATATAATGCAAGCACACTGTACGCAAGAAAACAAACATTTTCTTGTTTTGGTCGGCGTCTACCAAGAAGTTCTGCCTGCTAGCCGAGTTAGCTCTGGTCTTCACATTTGTCCATGTCTCTCACTTACGGAGCCATTTTGGCTTCGTCAAACATAGCTGTTTAGATTCTTTGATTGTGACGGACCTCACGTTGTCATGTGGCGAACCCCGATGCTTTACTAACCACTCACCAAGCCGGCATCTACCCTGATGGCCGGACCATAACGCCGATGCCGCCTTCGTCTTCGCGTTGGTCCGTCCCACACACACGGAGCTGTTACAGCTTTGTCAGACACAGCGCTTTGTTATCTTCTGAGAGTAAAAAAAAAAAGAAAACAAACAAAGACTGATATTATTGTTTTATCATGGAATTTCCACGGGTTTCCGCTAGTTAATTTATTAATTGATTAAGAAAATTATGAGCACATTTAATTTAAATTATGTAATGAGAAACGTGACATTATTTGCATTCGATACATTACACAGAATCATTTGCATTTACTGTTTTTTTCACTAATAAGAACAGAGAGAACAGAACACAACCACTCCATCATGATTTGTTAGCAATTCTCATCACTCTTCAATTCAGATTTCAACTCTGCTGTGGTGCCATTGTGACCATCCGTTAATGAATGCTGCAATAACACGTTATTAAACTCAGTGCAAAAGTAAATGAGGATTGATTTTTGCTTTAAGGGTATCTGCAATTGAACGCAACATTGAAAAAGAAGTGTAAAGATAAAACAATAATCAGAATTGCATCTCTGAGATATATCTGCAATCTACCAAATGAAGGCATTTAAAAGTTTTCTTAGTATACATTCAATTATTCAATTTTGTTATGATTTTTGTCAGCTATAAATGTGTATTTTTGTAAGATTTATATGGCGCCTGTGTAAAAAAATGTTTTTATACTCCAGGCATTGTTTTTACTATAATGGTGGCACCAAATACCTGCTTCTAACTACCACTCCAATTAATTATAAATTCTCCTTAGCAATGAATCAAATCATATTTTTTGTCAGTTCAGCTTAATTACACAGATGAAAAACATCATCACAATTTTCTGTAACCAAAAAAATGAAGTTATTTATTGTTCCATTTGTCACGGTTCAGTGTTGGTGCTCTGTTGCTCTGCGGTGCTGGGGTGTGGCAGGAGGCGAGGCTCGACTTTTGGGCGGAGTCTCGTCTCCACACCTGTCCCTCATCTCAACACCTGTGCTCGATCAGGCTGACATACCCTGAGAATTCTTAAGCTGGATTCTCCTTTGGTTTGGTGCCAGATCACTCTTCTAGATAACAGTGATTGGTCACCTGACAATGCTATTCATTAAATTTCCTCATAAGGTAAAATTAAAAAACCCCCAACAACCTCAAATACAGGTCTTCATGCTCACTGAAATCAATCAATCAAATGTTAGTACTTGGTCCAAAAAGCAAATTTTACTATATTAAAAGTTTTACAAGCATATAAATAAATGTCTAAAATGCTTAAATCTTCAGGGAAATTAAAGCTTCAATTTGTGAAATGGTAAGAAATAGTTCATGTGACCCTGATCTCCTTCCTTACTGAGTATCCCAAGAGAATTGCAGTTGGATTTTAATGTACAGCTGCTGCTTAATGCAGTCTCCACAACATGCATTTCAGTAGCCAGTAGCGTGTCTAAACATACAATGTGATAGTCTTATCTGTCTCTTCTTGTGCCTGAAGTGATAAACCTATATTAGGCCCCAACACATGCTGCACCTTCATTTCCTGTTGTCTTGAACTCCAAATGCACACTCACGTCTCATTAACACTGCCTCTCAGTTAGGAGTGAATTAGGATGGATAATTAGTTTGTTATGTGGAGTGTCTTGATTAACAAGACAATAAAGCAAAACTACGGTACTTCGCGACAGGCACAAGGAACCACTAGTAACTACAGTGGACCAATGAATGCGCGCGCACACACGCACGCATGCACGCACACACACACACACACACAGAGAGTTTAATGGTGGTGCAATAAGGCAGACAATGACAGTATGTAATCACCAGTTTGCTCTTGGGTCATAAACTGAAATGAGTTGATGATGTTTAATTTGTAGATAGCGTCCTTAAATGAAGTTTCTGTCCATTATATGCTAGCATTAAAAAAAAACACTGCCTGCAGGGGTAATTTTTAAAAAAAAGCTGTATGTAATCATTCAGTTGTTCAGTGCATTTAGTCTTAATTAAGCCTTTTAAATTCTATCTCTACCTCATTTGCTTTGCAACTACAGTACAAACAAGGACTTTCTCTCTAACATAAATGCTAACGCTGAGACAAAATAAATATCGCTCAAAAAATCACCTATCAGGCCCATAATCGTTGTTTTTATTGTATATTTTTAAAGTAAATGTCATGACTGATAGATCAAATTGTATCATGTTATTACAATATCAGTAGATGTCACAGAATGTTTTAATACAATACTCTGCCTTTGGCTCCACTGCTAGGTTTATTTTTGACAAAAATAATCATATAAAATGCAGGATTATTATTCACAGAAATCAACTGCCCTATGGCAACACTGCTAACATGCTTTATTTTGTTTCAAAATAATCACAAGTATCCAGGTTTAGAAGGGAAATATAAAATATCAATTACTTCTATTTTGTACAAGATATTTCTGATAATTACTTTTGGCCTTTGGTAGACGTCCAGTTAAAACACATGATATGACATGACACTAAAGCACAAACCAGACCAAGTAAATCATAGACACACATCTTAGTCACAGCTAGCTCTGACCAGACACATCCTGGATGAGGATTAAAAAATTGCCTACATGTGAGCTGCCAAGGTCATGAACCTGGCCGCTGCTTCTTCTTTGTCATTATGTTCAAGGGTAGAGTAATTGAATAGAAGCGAGATTTATAAGGCAATATAGCTACTTCCTCACAGATGTACTTTCATGAGCTTCTGATGCTGATGAATCTTGTGATTCAATGTGAGTGGCTGGTTAGGGGTTTGACGCTGACATCGTCCTTCTTAAAGTGAATCATTCAATCACCAGGAGTCCGGTGAGAAATGATAACATTGGTTTCGTAATTCCCAGCACAATTTCAAATAATGGTTTTGCAATGATTCTCCAAAACACATAATTCAGTTGTACCTGATGTTTCACAATTACTGCTTATCACATTCAAATCCTTCAAACTCTTGATAACTTAATCTGCAGTACTGTGATACATTTCAGAATTTTATCTCAAAAATTTAAGTAACAATATTATGAGAACAATTTTTGTACAGGTAAACCATTAATTCAAGAAAGAAAAAGTACATAAATACTTATAAATACAAGTTGCAGACTGCACCCATATTTCTAGATAAAGTACAAAAATTCTCAAAATTGTTGCTTGAAACTATTTTTTGCAGTAGTTTATATAAATGCAGATTCTCTTTAACTCCTTAACACAATTGGTTCCAAGAGGCTGTTCGTAACCTAAATTGTTGTGACAGAGTTGTCTTACAGATGTTTCTATCTCGATGACTACTTATTTGCGTCCACCCAGGCATTCTGCGGTGTGATGGAATGGTAGTACTAGTCCACATACAGTATGTCTTTAATAATTTTCTCATTTGTTTTCCTCTTTTTCTTGTCCCTCTCTGTCCTCCCCCTGAGCAACACCTATAATTTGGTGTCCGTTAGCAAAAACAATGAACTTCCTGTTGTAAAATTTCTAACTTCAATATTATATGAGAGAAAACAACTGTATTTTCTGATCATTCAATGCCACATTAGTTATAAACTCCCGTGGGAAATACAATCTTGGTCTTATAGATTCAAGGCCCAGTCAGGAGGAGTTAGTAATATAGAAATATAAATAATATATTCAGTAATATCGGAATAAAAACAACCAGTATATAATGAATAAAACTCAGTTAAAGAAGGAGGTTGATCGATATGTTAAAAAAAAGAGCTTTAATCCATGAATCGGCTGCCATGTGAAATGTGAACTGTGAAAGTTCTTCATTTGTGGTCTCATGTTTTAATACTTCATCAGTGTCACATCCTTGAAAAGTGAAAGAGAATTGATGAATAGTGAACCGCATAATTAGTTTTTCCTATTTAATCAGGCGAAAATCATGGATGTAAAGAATTTTATTTTGAAATAGCCTGCATTCTATTTTCTGATTGGTCCGGTTTCAATAATGATGATGCTGGCGGAAACGTGTTCTTTCTAAGAATAGCATGAGTACAGATTGAACTCAAAGTGTTTAATTACGCTAAAAACAACCAAACCAGTAAAATTATACTTTGACTTGAATAATTATATAATGATAATTAAATATTGTAAGACATAGATGAGCGTTTTCATGCAAGCATTGTATTTATGTTAATGCAATGGGTTTTTTACTTATGTTTCAATTGAATTGACCTTTAATGAAATGTCCTTACATTTCAATTGTATAAATGCTTTTTACTTAAGTTTAAAACTTTACATTTCAATAGTGCCCTCAAATGCCGTAAATTCAAGTCATTCAGCTCCTGTTTGTCCTTCTTTTCCTTTTGTTCTTGTCCGATTAGGGGTTGCCACAGTGTGCCATCCTTTTCCATGTCAGACTATCTCCTGCATACTTTTGCCTAAAACCAACTGCCCTCATGTTTTCTCTCACTACATCCATCCACCTTTTCTTCGTTCTTGTTTTTTCCTGGTAGCTCCATCCTCAACACTTATCAAAATACTCACCGTCTCTCCTCTGGACGAGTCTGCTCTAACTTTGTCTCCAAAACATCTCACCTTGGGTGTTCCTCTGATGAACTCATAATGCTACCCTGATCACTCCTAGAGAGAACATTCTCATTTCCACTACTACCAGCCCAGCTTCCTGTCTTCTTTTCAGCGTTACTGACACTAATCCGTCCTTCATGACTGGCCTCACCAGCCATGATGGATGGAAACTTTGCCCTTCATTCTAGCAAAGACTCTTCTGTCACATACAACACCTGACACTTTCCTCCTCCTGTTCCAGCCTGCTTGGATCCATTTCTTCCTCTCTTACCACACTCAGCATTGCAATGGATTGTTGACCCCAGGTATATAAAGTCCTTCACCTTCACTATTTCCTCTCATTGTGCTCTTCCTTCTCCACTCCTCTCATTTATGCACAAATATTATGTATTACTTTGGCTATTCTTCATTCTTCTCCTCTCCAACGGATGTCACTATCTTTATAAATGTTCCTCCACCTGCTCCCTGCTTTCATTACAGATCACACTGTCATCTGCGAAGATTATAGTCTATGGAAATTCCAGTCTACCTTCATCTGTCAGCCTATCCATTACCACTGCAAACAGGAAGGGGCTCAGAGCTGATCCCTGATCAGTCCCCCCTCTACCTTGAACTCCTCTGTCACACCTACAGCACACCTCACCACTGTTCTACTGCCCTCATACACATCCTGTACTATTCTATTCTCCAACATCCTCAAGGTTTGTGGTCCTAAGTATGGAACCATATTGTCGTTCTCAAATACTCACTTCTGTCCTGAATCTAGCCTTTACTGCTCATTCCCAAACTTCATTGCACAACTCATCAACTTTATCCCTCTATTATTAACAGAACCCTGCATATTACCGTTATTCTTAAAATGGACGTTAGCATAATCTTCCTCCATTCCTCAGGCATCTTCTTTTCAGCTCTAAAACACTCTGAACTAATTCTCCTTTTAAAATGACCTCTACTCTATTTCTCTTGCCATTAACACCATGGTTAATTAATTTGAATCCAGCTCCTATGCTTCTAGACTTACTGCCTTTCTTTTCTTCCTCCTGATCATCATGTCAACCAACCCCTATCTTTTACTGTCATAGTACCCATATTCTAGGTCATCAATTTCAAATCTTAGGTCTTTATTTTTCTCTTCTCTTTCTGTCCAAGAATCCGCTGTCCTCCTCTCCCTCGTTTTCAACCCACAGTAGCAGCATTTCACTCGAGGCCTTATAGGTTAATCCGGCCCACGTCCGGATTATATAGAATTCTTTAGCTTTAGCTTTAACTCTCAAATTTTATGTCAGATGCCCTTCCTGCCACAACCCTCTGTATTTATATTCAACCAGTTGATACTGGCTTGTTCCCCCATCGGGCTTCATTATGCAGCTCCTGTTCCAGTCACCATTATTAAAAAAACCATGTGATAGTCCATGAATCATTCCATTTTAATTTTTGTACAGTGGTCAGACAGATTGAAACTCCATTATGGTTAGAAGAAGGGAGGGAAGCAGACGTGCAGAAAGTAGGGCAAAGTGCAATTATTGAAGCATGTGGTAGGATCTGGCCCATTAGTGCTGAGGCAGCATCAAGAACAGAGAAGCATATGAAGCTCATCATTTCTGAAGCCATTGGAAAGGCACATCGCTGCACCCAGCAGCATGAAAAACATAAATTTGTATCACTTTTGCCATGCTGGTTCAACATCTCACAGATTGAAAAAACAACAGGATATTGAGTGGTTAGTTGTTTGTTGGAGCAGACCTGGAGGGTTCAAATAACAATGTCAATGACTAATAACTATGTAACAGTGAATTATATTTGTATTGTAATGCTGTATTGCTGTCTACATAGCAGGGTTTCCATACAATAAAACAGTAGTAAAAATAATGTTTTTCTGTTATGTTGCCTTGTTTTGTTTTGTCTGTTTTAAATCAGGTTTCCCTCCTGTGTCAGCAGCATTGTGCTGACTGTGTTGAAACCAAAGTCAACTCTTACATTTCACACTCTTGAACGCTTACTCATTTTTATTCATTAACATGCAAATGTAGTTCAGGAGGGCTATTGACCACAAACAGAGATAAGTCATCCATCAATCAATAAGAAGTGATGGATTATTGAGGACAAAGCAGTTCATGTAAATTAGAGTGTTAGTCAATAAAACCACATGACTGATATCAGCTGACATTGGTTAGTCGCATATTAGGATGGTAAGGTATCAAATATACTTAGAAGAAACTTCTATTTAACAATGGTTTCATATTATTTTTATGATCCACTATTGTTATTTTATTATTTATAGTTATTTATTGTATTACCTCTTCAATTTTTTCAGTGTGACTTCTCATTATTGAAGTTTTATCTGGATGTTATATTACAAAGGCCAATTACAAAAGTCTTATTGACAAGCTAATAGAAAAGACAGTCTTTTGAGCACAACCTTGAAAGACCCTTCATTCAGACTTCATTCTTTTGTGTTATTTCCATCCATTCAACAGTAAATTCTGATAACTTGCTTCTTATGCAGTGGTTACATTCACTTAAAAAATTATTTACCAGTGTCGTTTGTTATCCTAGGAAGCTACAACATTTTCTCTGTAACCAATGGTTGAAAATGTGTTGTTCAATAGTCAGTGCATTGTATTAAATATATAAATAGATTTAGAGTATGATAATCTTCTCCTTTTGGCTTTTCCCTGCAAGGGTCACCAAAGCGAATCAGTTGCCTCCTGTCTTCTGCATCCTCTTCTCTCACACCAACTACCTTCATGTTCTCTTTCACTACATCCATAAACCTCCTCTTTGGTCTTCCTCTAGGCCTCCTGCCCGGCAGTTCAAAACTCAGCATCCTTCTACCAATATATTCACTATCTCTCCTCTGGACATGTCCAAACCATCTCAGTCTGGCCTCTCTGACTTTATCTCCAAAACCTCTAACATGTGCTGTCCCTCTGATGTACTCATTCCTGATCCTATCCTTCCTGGTCACTCCCAGAGAGAACCTCAGCATCTTCATCTCTGCTACCTTCAGCTCTGCCTCCTGTCTTTTCCTCAGTGACTGTCTCTAGACCAAACAACATCGCTGGTCTCACCACAGGTGTACAAAAGTCCACCTTTCCTTTCATTTTAGCTGAAACTCTTCTGTCACACATCACACCTGACACTTTTATCCACCCGTTCCATGCTGCATGTACACGCTGCTTCACCTCCTTTTCCACACTCTCCATTGCTCTGGACTGTTGATCCTACTTAAAATCCCCCACCTTCTTGATCTCTTCTCCCTGTAACCTCACTCTTCCACTTGGGTCCCTCTCATTCACACACATGTACTCTGTCTTACTGCGGCTAACCTTCATTCCTCTCCTTTCCAGGACAAACCTCCACCTCTCTAGCTTCCCCTCCACCTGTTCCCTGCTCTCACTTCAGATCACAATGTCATCTGCAAACATCATAGTCCATGGAGATTCCTGTCTAACCTCGTCTGTCAGCCTGTCCATCACCATAGCGAACAAGAAGGGGCTCAGAACTGATCCCTGATGCAGTCCCACCTCCACCTTGAACTCCTCTGTCACACCTACAGCACACCTCACCACTGTCTTACAGTCCTCATACATGTCCTGCACCATTCTAACATACTTCTCTGCCACTGCAAACTTCTTCATACAACACCACAGTTCCTCTCTGGGCACCCTGTCATAAGCTTTCTCCAGATCTACAAAAACACAATGCAGCTCCCTCTGGCCTTCTCTGTACTTCTCTATCAACATCCTCAAAGCAAATACTGCATCTGTAGAACTCTTTTTTGGCATGAAGCCATACTGCTGCTCACAAACACTCACTTCTGCCCTTTGTGTAGCTTCAACTACTCTTTCCCATAACTTCATTGTATGGCTCATAAGCTTTATTCCTCTGTAGTTGCCACAACTCTGCATATCTCCCTTGTTCTTAAAAACGGGCACCAGCACACTTCTCCTCCACTCCTCAGGCATCTTCTCACTATCTAAGATCCTGTTGAACAACCCAGTCAGAAACTCTACTGCCACCTCTCCTAGACACTTCCATACTTCCAGAAGTACAGTGGGGGGAAAAAGTATTTAGTCAGCCACTAATTGTGCAAGTTCTCCCACTTCAAAAGAGGTGAGAGACCTGTAATTGTCATCGCAGGTGTACCTCAACTATGAGAGAAAGAATGAGGGAAAGAAATTCACATTATTTGATTTTTAAATAATTTATTTGCAAATTATGGTGGAAAATAAGTATTTGGTCACCTACAAACAAGCAGGATTTCTGGCTCTCACAGAGCTGTGACTTCTTCTTTAAGAGGCTCCTTTGTCTTCCACTCATTACCTGTTTTAATAGTACCTGTTTGACCTCAATAGTACTATAAAATACACCTGTCCACAACCTCAAATAGTTACACTCCAAACTCCACTATGTCCAAGACCAAAGAGCTGTCAAAGGATGCCAGAAACAACATTGTAGACCTGCACCAGGCTAGGAAGACTGAATATGCAATAGGCAAGAAACTTGGTGTGAAGAAATGTACTGTGGGAGCAATTATTGGAAAATGGAAGACAAACAAGACCACTGATAATCTCCCTCGATCTGGGGCTCCACCGAAGATCTCATCCTGTGGGGTCAAAATGACCACAAGAACGGTGAGCAAACATCCCAGAACCACACGGGGGGGTTTAGTGAATGACCTGCAGAAAGCTGGGACCAAAGTAACAAAGGTTCCTATCAGTAACACACTACACCGCCAGGGACTCAAATCCTGCAGTCCCAGACGTGTCCCCCTGCTCCAGGCAGCACACTTCCAGGCCCGTCTGAAGTTTGCCAAAGAACACTTCAATGATCCAGAAGAGAACTGGGAGAATGTCCCATGGTCAGATGAAACCAAAATAGAACTTTTTGGTAGAAACACAAGTTCTCATGTTAGGAAGAGAAAGAATACTGAATTGCATCCAAAGAACACCATACCTACTGTGAAGCAGGGGGCTGGAAACATCATGCTTTGGGGCTGTTTTCCTGAAAAGGGACAAGGACGATTGATCCGTGTGAAGGAAAGAATGAATGGAGCTTTCTTGCTTTGTAAAGATTAAATTTGTCATTCCAAACTATGAAATTTCTTTCTTTCATTTTTTTTTTCTTTTTTACCAAAGGCAACTCAGAATCACCTTGACGAAACAGCACTATGAACAAAGTGAGTCTCCACGAAACCAGATCTTCATAATGGCATGAGTAGGACACACTGTAATGTGTGACTGCATAGTAAATATCAACCTGAGTCCACAATCTTATGCACTTAAGGTTTACAACACTGGTCAACATCAGACATCAGTTTATTAACAGCAGCTGATTGCTACAGTGTCCCAATACCCTTTTTGTTAGAAAATTTTAACTAAATGGATTCTCCTTATCAATCCTTTGATATTTAGCATATTTTATCAGAACCATTACCTATCGCTGGCATGGTACCTTGCATGATTTTAGATACATGTTTGAATGTAGGAAAAAAATCAAGAAAGAATTATTGATCACATGTAAATACTGTATTTCTGAAGCACTGCAATTGCTGAACACAAGACATGGATTTATGGTGTCATTAGTTTTTGCTGGTACAGCAGAGAGCCATAGTGACCGACTGAGGCCTGATGGGTCTGCAAAGCCACAGTGCTCTGAATATTAATAAAAGAAAATCGACTATCGGGTTGTTTGGAGAGAAATGATAATTTGTTATCCTGTACATTAAAACCTGATTGTCCTCTTATCCTCAGCTTTGGACACTTTGTGTGTGTTTCTCTATGGAAAACACACTTTCATTCAATAATATTTGGTAATAATAAAAACAGTTTTCATATTTTTCCCTTTCATCCTCATTGCCATTCAGCAACAGATCTCCAATGCAGACACCAACATGCCAACCACTATGATGGGGGCCATAATGAATGAATAGCCCAAGGACATCCAATCAAACCTTTTCGGCATCAGTCTCACTAACTGAGATGCATGGACTCTTTTTTGCAGCCAGTGGGTGACCTTCTGACTCCTTCTGTTTGTTTCAGCAGCCTGCGCATACGTATCCCGCCTCCTTCCTTCAGCATACAATTGGTGAACAAGGACATGCATTCAAAGCGTGCATTAAAAGCATAAGTGAGGTAAAGTAGGAGCATCCATCACCAGCTGGATTAATTCACTTATATTTATGTCTCCATTCTGCCATGAGGGGTCCTCGAGGAGCAATTATGTCATTAAGGGTAAACACACATTTATCTCTATTAGCATAATGGCCTATGGAAGTAGAGATTTTTTTGAAGGTTTAATACTTACTTTATTAATCCCTCAATAGAGGAATTCATTTTCACTCTAGTTGTACTAACATATAAGCCTAAAACACACACACAAGGCCGATAGATATGCAAATGTAGGGAGAGATTGCTAATCACGTAGCGGCGCCCAGGGAGCAACCTGACATTTAATGCCATGCTCAAGTGCACCTCAGCAGTGCCCTGGAGACAAACTGGCACCACCCTACCTACCAGACATTATTTGTATATAATTTGGATTACCATCAAAAATATTTAAGAATAAATTGGTGAAATAGGTAAAAACACATCAGGACACTAGATTAAAACTATAATGATTGAGTCCATCCATCCATCTTCTAGCGCTTATCCGTAGTCGGGTCGCGGGGGCAGCAGCTTCAAAGCAAAATGACTTGACATCATAACAGCAGTGTCTCCAGCTGGCTGGCAGCCATCACAGCATTTTGGAATGTTCATAATAGTTAATGATTTTCATTGTTACGGTCTAATGATGACACTAACCCAATTTGAACCAGTTTACATTTGTTGTTGTTTTTTTACAGAGGTACATTTGTTTTTATTTTACAGTTCACATTTGGAGGTGTAATTACAGAGACGTTATGCTGTGTCAATTAAATAAATTTTTAATTTAGTGTCCTTTTACCTATTTCACCAATTTATTCTTGGATATTCTAATGATAATCCAAATTATATACAAATAATATCCGAGCAGTCAAAATGACTGCCTACGGTAGTTCTAGTAGTTGCAGAATCCTGGTACACCAAGTTAAAGCTGCATCTCATTCATTCTTTTTGTTGTGGTTCTAACAGTTAACCGGGATTTGTGTGGGTTTGGACAAATGAAGCAGTTTTCCAGAACATTCTATCAATCATATTAACACAACATTGGTGTGATGCAAGGCCTTAAAGTGCTTTTCTCCGTCTTTTCCTCAGGAAATGATGAATAATGGGAAGAAGTCTTTTATGGGCACAGCGGAATTTATCAGATGAAGAAACTAGCCTTACTCAGCAAAGATGGAGCCAAGTGATTTGTGTAATTACTGACTATCTGGATTAAAGCCTCCAAATTAGCTACACTCGTCATCTACATGGCAAGGGGAAGGTATTTTTATTTGGGAGTAAACAGCGATTTAATAAGCACTTCTTACACTTTTAGGTACATTTACACCTAATAACAAAGTTCAGCCCCATGTGCTTCAGAGTAGATTTAACAGCTGAACATCAGCAGTTTCATAAACTTTGTTCATGAACAGTTGTCTAAAAGTTGTTGTAGTTAGTGCACAGCTTAGAAAATATTCTTTCATATCCTCAGCAGAATGAGATGATGAAACCTAACTCTCCTAGAAGATCAATGAAAATGATATGACATCTTACATCTGATGTTGCTTTTTGAAAAATAAACATTCAAATATAAAGCCTTATGAACATTTCTGGTTTTGTATGCAATATGAAGCTGCTTTGGTTCTGTATTTAGTTTACAATTTCCTGTTTTCTTTTGAAAGTTCATTTCTCCATGTCACCTATTTTTTAATTTACGTGTCATGTCTTTCTCTGTCCTCTCTTGTATAATGTTGCAGATCACTTTTACCTGTGCTGAATTTACACCTGTTCTCAGTCCTGCCTCATCACTCTGTGTGTACTCTGTGTTTTAGTGTGATTTCAGCTTCAATATGTTGTGTCATGTTGCTTATGTAGTTTTAGAGGGTGCGTTTCAGGAAATGCACTTCTCCACAGGGTCCAGTCCTCAGTAGAGGACTGTACAAACTGGTGATGTGGAATTGCCATGCTCTCACTACCACACCATCTGAGTGTCCACCTTAAAAACTCTGCATAAGTTCATCCCATTCATCCATTGTCTATACCTGCTTTTGTTCGCTGTAGCAGTCACAAGGTGCTGGAGACTATCTCAGCCAACTGGGGGCGTGAGGCAGGGGACACTCTGGGCACGACACCAGTGCACCGCTGGGCCACAAATAAACACAGAAAAACGTGCGTGCACAAACTCACACTTATGGACAATTTGAGACCAGCCAATTCACCTGAAGTGCATGTTTTTGGAGGTGGGAGGAACCCCCACACAGACGCAGGGAGAACATGCAAACTACGCACAATGGTGGTCGTACTGGGAACCGGCTTGCTTTGCGACTGTGTCGCCCAAACTCCAGATCAGTATGTAATAGAATAGCTACTTTACTCCATGTGAGCCAAAATCATTTTTGGCAGCTTTTTCTGTGATCTGTTCAGTTGGTAAATGACTGAGAAAAGGTTTTGTGACAGTCAGTCACAAGTATTTGTCAATTTCAGTGGCTTGCGCAACCTAAAAGAATCATTCAAAAGGAAAATTCCATAATAAATGATAAAATAGGACAAATTTCATTGTTCTGTTTCAAAATTACGAAATTCAATGAAACAGGAAAAATTTAAAACAGCTGTTTGGATGCACTTTGTCTTCCCTGTTTTGGGATTCATTGTTGTGTACTTTTTTTGGATTTGTCTCAACTGCTTGCTTTGTGTTATTATTTTTGTTCTTTTACTGTTTATGAACACAGTTTGCCTGAGAACCTGTTTTGTTACTGGATTTGGAACTTATCAAAACGCTAGCTAGACACCAACATATGCGACAATACATTCATGAATTGCAATATCAAATTCATCAAAACTCTAAACAAGCTCCATGTACGCAGGCGTTTATCTATACACTGTTTAATGCCACATGGTTCCATATATTGAACTGGAGAAAACACATAACACAATGTCAACAAACAATAGAAAACAACACATGCATTGAAATGGCCATCAGAATTTAACAACATTCACAGTGAAGAAACATTCATCATCGAACAACAGCCAATATTATTATCATATGCAATTTAAATCCCCACAGCGGGACTTTCTAGGATATCCAGTAGTATTTAAACTTCACTATTTAAAATGTCTCTCATGCCTTTTATTAAAGGATGCTTTTGATTCAGTTCAAGGTAATTTTGAAAATAAAAAAACAAATTACATGCTCCATAATTTTACATCATTCAAGACTTAAATTCTTCTTAAGCTTTAAAAAATATACTCTCAGTCAGAGTTCTTTCAGGAAGCAAGTTACTTCTGCATCAGCCATGAATTACTTTCATTGTGAGGTCGTACAACCTTTTAATATGGAGCACATGCTTCAGCAGCCACAAAGGCAACACATACCGAAAAACATGTTCATGCCCTTTAACATATTATACTACCACATATGCAACAACACAAAATGAATCAAAAAGCACACAGCATCTAGAGTCTATACAATTTCAAAAAAATAACAAAGACATAAAGGGCTAAACAACACTTTTGATTCGTAGGTCGATATATTTCTTCTGATTTCACCTCATGTTTAATAAGCCATCTAATAACAGACAGCATTTCATAAGGAGAAAATACCTAACAGTTAAAACATGTACAACAACCCTCCAGATGAGAAGAACAAAGAGATGAAAGAAACTGACCGTGTGAAGAGTAGCTAGCGCTAACCTGAGCATCGTATCTCAAAGATATCACAGACTTCTACTTCCACAATCACAAGCAGAGGTCTGTGAGAAAAAGAGGAAATTATATCTGATAGATATTCAATATTCATTCACATCCATTAGTGGAGTCTTGGATAGCAGTCTGTACCTGTCGCCATTGTAGTTTTTGCTGGCAGTAAGCTTCGGATCCATGTCCCAAAGCATGCTGAGTAGCTGTTCTGGTCTGTGATTTCATGATACCACAAACAGAGAAGGCCTTAAGGGACACCTGCTGACTGCAAAACTGCAGCTCAAAACAACACTATTTTACTCAGTGCATGACCATATAAACAACAGACATTAAGATGAATTAACAAGGCTATAGAGATCAGAGTTATTGATGATGATGGCTAAATATTTTAAAATGAATCATGAGCTAATGAAAGAACTGTAATTATTTTTAAATTGAGGGATGTTATGACTGATGCAACAGGTATGTGGAGCAAACATTCAATATGGAAAAGCACTTAGAGTGATAATCTTGAGCTCTGATCCACTGATCAATTATTTTTTCTATCGAAGACTATCTTTTCTTGGCTTGAAACCTTAATACATTCAGTGACTCCAGAGTTAATTAGGCTATCAGTAAATCACTTCCATGCATTAGTGACTTGAGTGAGCATCACAGAGCCAGCTGGCAAAGCCGGATCCAAACCTCATAAGGTCTGTTTCAAATCATTATGTAATTGTACACTCCCAGTGAGGCTGTTGCAGGACTCTTTCTTGACATTGCCTGCTGACACACAAATGAACATCACACATGTGAGCAAGCCAAACTTGAACAGCATTTATTTGTAGTGGACAGCATTTTAGATTCTGGCATATATCTCCTAATGAAGCCACTATCATCGCCTTTGAATTTTATGATGTGTGGATCAATAAACTGCGTATATTTCATAGCTCCCCTAGTTCTAATGAGTATTCATTTCTCCTAAGGGTGCACTGTATTCTCAGAAAGGACGCCTCGTAAACATTCTGTTTTTTATTGGGTACACTGAGAAGGGTGGAAATGTATCATATTTTCTGTTTACATGGAATGAATGATAATTATGCAATTTTCTTTTCCATTGAGAGGGTTGGATTAGATGTAAGACCATGAAAACTTTCCAAACCCATATAAGACAAATTACCTTCAAGAGGATATTCTGTGGTGTAATTACTTTTCCTTAACTGAAGAATGGGATGCTTGAGATTCAAGTGGAAGCTGGGTCAATTATGAATCTCTCCATGTACTGCTGCAACTTCAGGACAAACGTAAACGCTGCTTTAAATGCATGGTTCACACCTCTGACGTTAATTGTTATGTGCATATTAAGTAGGGCACAAGGTGAACATATGCCTGCAACAACAACATATAAAGCAGACACAACTGGGATCAATGCACTATTCATTAAAATAAATGTTCCTTATGACTGAGGTAAAAACACCTTACGTAGAAATACATTCGTTTTCATTAGTGTGAGGCTGCATGTCTGCCAGGCTGCATATTCATTGCAGCTGGTTAACACCACAATCCTGAACGTGTGATATTATTGATTCCTTTACAACATGCTCCCAAATAAATATTTATGTCTACATTTTTACTCAAGTATGTGTGAGTGGGATATTAAGGCAGTGTGGTGTCGTAATCTGGTTGCGTCTTTAATGTGGGCTGTGCGGATAATTCCCCGTAACATCATTATCACAGAACTTGTATACATTCTCACATTTACCAGCCCAGGCAAGACAGAGTGTATTTTTGTCCGATCTTATTGGCTGAGGTGCCAAAGCGGGAGATTTGTTGTGCTGGCGTGAGAAACTGTACCATATCCTGAAGGTTACCGTGGCAACAATCATGTCTGTTCATGAGATGTCTTTGAGTGGTGTGATCTATTGGAAGATATTTACAGCAATGAGATGGTGTGATAACGTACAAGCCAGATTCCAGAAAAGGTTTGATACTGTGGTGAGTGTAAATAGAAAGGGAGCGATTTGTTGTTCCACAGCCCATGAAGTAATATCCTTGATTCAAATATGTATTTCACACGGTGATGATCTTTGATCCACTCCTACTCCTCAATGGCTCAGTACTTGGAACGATGCACCTTTCATATAAGATCAAACTACCACCTTTTATCATTTCACACCTCTTAAACACATATTTAAAACCAATCTGTGGAGTTAAGGAATACATTTTCGTGTGCCTTTTTTTGTGTTTTTGGTTGAGAGTGTATCTAAAAGGTTTCACAAATTATTCTGCCCTTTTTTTCCGCTGTTCTGCATAATGTCACACATTTTTGGAATCACTTTTGTAGATGTTTTCCTACGTCAAAGAACATTATTATCACTATTCCTCTGAGACGTTTACAAATGTGCCTGAAAATGTACTCATTTAATTAGAAGTAATGTCAGGGAAAAAAGGATGATGTAACAAACATTATGAATTACTGAAGGACACACTGAAATCACAGCAGAATGAAAAGCACTCAGTCAGAGATTGAGACACATTTTAAATCACTGTAGAAGAGTTTTACGTGGACAGCTTTTGGCCTTCTCACTGATGAAAGCTTGTGAAGCAAAGTACGGTTTAATGGTTGTAGAAGTGGCTCAAAGTACTTTTAACTATTTTAAATTCCATTACGTATGTTTCTACTCATGAACCTTGTACGCATCATTTCAAACTGCGTATATTACTACTCTTCAAAAGACTGCAGAAATGTCCTGTTCAGTCGTTATATCATCATGTATCATCACATACTGTGTGTCAATGAGCATAACAGTGTTAATCCAGTTAAATATGCCGGGTTTGCTCAGAATGACAACTGACAGTTCACCCTGTCACCCACTCCATAGTGCTAAGCAACATGAATCTACACAGTTCTTTCCTTCACACATTTTAGCGTTAATAAGACTGGGATTGAAAGTGCTCTTAAAAATAAACTGTGGAAAAAAATCAATTGCACATTTTTACCAGTGTTTTTCCTATTCAGGAGAAAAACCTTGAATGCATTAACTCCCTGTTTCATAGTCCTGGTTGATATGAAACACCACCATAAATGGTATACTGTACTATTTACAAGTAGAAACTAATAAATATTCTATAAATATTCTGACAATCAACAATTGACTCCAGTTTAGGATTTGCATTTCTTTCAATCTTTGAAAAATATCATTTTCTACATTTCAATGCATTTTGGCAGTTATTTACAACTTAACGTAAGTAATTTAAAATGTCTTATTTTATTGAAATTCAGAAATCTGTTTTTTATTTAGTTGTATTATGGCTTGAAGTTGTTGAGAGTGACGTCTCGGTTCATATACTATACTTACAGTTTGGAATTCAACACTTCCATATAAGTCAGTTTAGAATCACAAATGCAATTCCTGGGCCAGGGAGACATTATCAAAACTGAAATCTAACAATGAGAGCGTTGTGGCTGCCAAATGCAAGAGTCGTCACAGTCATGCATTCACAGGCTAGAAAGGTCTGATGTTGTCAGCAAAACCAATGTGTCCAGAGCAGAGACAACTGGTTCTCATTGATGGCACACCAGGGACTTATCTCGCCGTTTTTGTTTTGCGCAATATCCTTTACTGGAGAACACAGAAGAAAACTTCACCTCCACGACTTTCGCAATGTAGAACAAGAGTGCGTCCATATTCTTGTCCACAGGATCTGTTGTGGCTTCAATAGATGTCAAGATACCAAGGCGTCATAAGATGCCACTCCTGCCATAGCCCCCACGGACTTAGCTACTTGGTGGTTTATGCAGGTTGTTGGTGTCAGGTTGCTGCTTGTTAACAGCATTCAATGCCGTCTGCGTATCCTTCTGATCCTCTATGGAGCAGTTGGACACTGCATTAGCCACGATGCAGAATTTGCGCAAGAGGATCTCCCTTAAGAGCAGATAGACCCACGGATCCAAGATCTGGTTGAGGGAGGCTAAGCGGATGGCTGTCAAGAAAAAGTTACAGTCTAAATTGACGTCCCGCCCTGGAATTTGATTTGAGGTCACTGCTGTTGAATTGCACTCGTGAGAGGAGACCCGGGTAGAGATCATCCTCACCATTAGAACCTGAGGAGGGAAACGAACACAAGCTGTAGACAGCAATATAAACATGTTGCAAGTATATATGACATTATATTTAATGCAAGAAAGAGAGGGAGAGAATACTCCTTTTCATTTTTTCATTAGTACACAATTGATGGCTACAACATAATATTTGGACCTGATTTTCCTTCCATATTTATTATTTATGACATTAATTGCAAGATTGAATGACTCAGTAAAAACTAATGTTCACAGTCCAGGTACACACTCCTCCATCAATTCTATGGCTTCTATTAATATCCTTGGTGGGACGATTGAATATGTGACTAACAATGCATGACCTCACAGTGGAGCACACTGAACAGACCCCCAAGTGCAGACCCAGCTAAGTAGATTGTTCCTTAATGGAGAACGACAGCAGCATTTCAAAGGAATCATATATAACCATATTTATAGAACGTATATGGTGTATGTTAGTGTATTGGTGTGTGCGTGCGTGGGGGGTGGGGGGGGGGTTGGGTGACATACAACTCAATTAAACTGACATTGGCTACTATGTCATATTAATAGAAAGGCTCTGCAGTTAAAATTTTAAATAATTTGGAATACTTCTTATCCTTACTCACACCTGGTAATGAAAACTATTAGTGGAATAATAAGAGTAAGATATAGGCTGCAGTCGTTGTTATACAAAAACAACAACAACAACAACAACAACAACAACAACAACAAACATACCAGCAGAGGAGACCAGCATATAAGAAGGACGCACATAATCCCTAACAGCTGGATGACGGTCTCCGTGGTGAGCCTTTCCCACTGTTTTGAAGACTGAGAAGTGCCAGACTTTGTTTTACATCGGATTATTAAACCCCGGATTGTCATTACATTGCAAGAAAGTGTAACAAGCAGAGAGAAAATTCCAAGTACAGCGAAAGTGATGGCGAAAAACATGTTTCCCGGGACCTCCCTGTCCCCCGTACTGATAAAGCACCAGGTGCCCGGCCACTGCCGTGTGTATTTCCCAACTCCTGCTATGGGCAGGAGCGCGAATAACAGCACAAGACACCAAATGACAGCCAAAGTCTGCTTTGTCACACTTGTCTTCATGTTATTTGAATACCAGTGGGGGTTTGTTACCGCCATAGCCCTTTCAATTGCCATGGCACTAGACAGGAACAGAGCGCACAGACCAAAGGTTGTCATGCACACACCGAAAAAAGCGCACAAATTGCCAGATGAGTCAATACGCTCCCATTTCAGATCAGCTCGGTAGACTGATATTACTATTGGACTTGTCAAAAGCTGTCCAAACAGGTCGGTTAACGCCAAAGATCCAATGCAAAGCAAGAACGACTTTTTCCTTCTATTTTCCTTCTTTCTGTAGGAGACATACACCAGGATGAGAGCCAGTGTGTTGCCCACCATGCCGGTGATCATCATGGTTATAGGGAAACCAACTGATACAGATCCACAACTAGAATTCTTGGTGACATTACCATCGCCAACTGACTTGGATAAGTTTGCGCTTGGCATCTCTCCAAAACTGGTTTGCAAGCCCTTTCGATAATCACACTCGTTTGTAGTCATCATTTCGGAGATATTAAGGTAGCAGATCCAAGATTGTATCCAACATCCTCCTGCGTGGCAAACTGCTCCATGTGAAATCAGTGCGTAAAAGCGCGTCTGGTCCTTTACGCGCAGAGGGCGGGACTAATAGGGAGAAAGAAACACATCGATATAGGGTTTTGCCTCACACAGTAAATCACAACCAACATCTTCTTGATCATTAATAACTTTCAAAGTACAAAAAGATGTGTAACGTTTGAGATCGGCTGGACTTTTGAATAAAGAGTAAAAAAAAAAAAGTGCTTTCGAACTCTGTGAGGCGGAGGTAACACAGAACGACTTTATGAAACATGATGGAGCTGGATTAAAGAAATTAAGGCGCACACAATTTATTTCCTATCAAACCAATCACAAACTAGGTCACTAAAGAGTCGGGTTTAGGTTATTTTGTCATTTGACATTGTGTCAATGATTTCCGTAAAACTGTGCTAATTTAATGTTTTAATTACTGTCATATTATGTCCACGTTTGTCATTGCATATTACATTGTCACTACTGTTGATTTGTGTTACAGAACACTTGTCAGATTCTTTGTTTCAACCGTGTAAAATCGTTCATATTAGCTCAAACCCATCTGAATTCCAAAGTTAACGCAGCTCATGATATTTTTGTTATACTCCGAAGTTTACTTACGTCTAGTTTCTATAGCAGTAAAACACCCTCATGAATCCTTGGTCAGTTATCATCATCCTCAGCTATGACTCTGACACACGTAGTATCAAACAGCGCCATCTGTTGACCCTCATGAAAAACACCATATCGGCCTGGAGCAAGTGCAGTCAAACATTGAAATACTCAGCAGTGTTGGCCTAGTCCAGTCCAACTCTAAATAATATAATTTTTCTATAAAATTGTTATAAGTACACCTCTACATAACACTGCATCCTTTTTAACATTAAATGAAAAATTAGAAAAGCAATATAGTTCAATTCATAACAAAGAATAATTTTATTAACATTATTACATCCCACGAACCAGTGATGTATTGTAATTGTCAGTGTTTGTGTGTTTGTCCGTCCGTTAGTCCACCAAATATCTTCGCAACCGTTGCAGAGAAAGAGAGAAAGATGAAACAAAAAGCACATTACTCGGGTGGCAAAGGGGATGAAAATGAGATCATGACCTTGACCTTGAGACAATAGGTTAAAGTCAAATTTAAACTTTTGTACACTCAGGAACTGGATAAGATAGAAAGACGAGGGAGAAGGCCAGTGTAAGACCATTGATCAGAGCCAGTGTTTTGATCTACTACGCTTTGAGTTACCCTGACCTATGAAAGTAGGTCATGGTAAAATTTTGAATTCAGAGATTGCAACATCCCGTCACTTACCCTGACCCACCCTGAAAGTAGGTCAGAGTAAAATTTTGTATTCAGGATGTTGCAGTCTCTGACTGCCTTGGTTCTAGTCTATCCTGAGATATTTTTGCACATATCTTAGGAACCAGATAAGATAGAAAGACAAAACAAAAGGTGTTATATTCAGGGAGGCAAGGGAATGAAAATTAGATCACAACCTTGACCTTGAAAAACTAGTTCAAGGACACATTTTCACTTTTATACCTTTTTAGATACATATCTCTGAAACCTCATGACAAATAGAATGCACCAGTTACATGTTGGATTGGATCATGGGTCTTTTATTAAATGACCCTGACCTATGAAAGTAGGTCAGGGTATAATTTTGAATTCAGGGGTGTCGCGGGATGTTCAATCAATCAATCAAGTTTTATTTATATAGCGCTTAATCATGGCAACAGACATTTCAAAGCACTTTAACAGACAGAGAAACCCAACTGAATGGGATGATTGTTGGTAATATTTGGCATGTTTCGCTCAAAAAACCCCAGTGTTTAATCAGCGTGATTGGGATGTAATGTCTTTAAGTAGCACCGTCATTTATTTGGCTTGATGCTGTCCGCTGCCAGCATGTTTAGACACAGTAAACACATCGATGCCTCGTCTCCCACAGTAGTCACAGTGAAGCCCAGTGCTACAGACGCGTCTTCGTAGTTCCTCGCACACCTGACAGTGAGAGCGTCACTGCTAACTACTGTTGTGGATGTGCAATTACACTTCGAGAAGCGTTGCCCTAGTCAGTGGGGATTCAGTGCTGAGTACGTCTATTAATGTTTTGTGTTTTAGAATTAGTAGGTTGATATTAGCCAGACTAATGCTGATATCATCACCAACCAGACTTTTATTTAAGAGACCTGCTACATTCTACTTAAAAGGAGAAATATAGACGTACTTGTAAGTCTGTGGCAATGAGAATCTTTATGGTACTGTATTCTCTTTTTTAAAATCTGATCATGTTAAATTACTAACTATATGATCGGGTCAGAAAAATGAAGTCTAAATGAAATCCCACACAAGACAAAAAAAAAAGACATCAGATCAGTTAAAATGTAATGTTTCCAGAGCCGATTGGACGGATTACAAATAAATCTAAATAGAATTTAGTCTTCTATTTATGTCTGTAGGAACAGTGTGGGCAGAAAGAGGACCAGGAGATAGACAAGAGGGAACAAGTGAGAAGTGGAGGAGCAGGAAGAGCTTAGCAGAAAATAGCTGAGGGAGGTGGGGAAGCTGCTGTGGGAGATGAAAGAGCTGTAGGAAAACATGGAGAGACAGGGTTGATCAGGGGCATACACAAGAAGCTCTGGGTGGAAGGAGCTTGATGGTGGAGGAACACAGAGAATGGGGAGATCCTGGGGCAGAAGTTGAAAAGGATTGGGAGAAGGATTGGTTATGGAAGGCAGATGAAGGAGCTGTAGGAAATCTTAAAGAAGCTGAAAGTGAAAGGGAGGAGTGTTAGGAAGTGGTCTGGGTGTGGAGCTGAGGCAAAAGAAAAAGCCAAACTCAATTCAGCTAGTTGGATCGGATCTATATGAAGTCAACTAACTTATCAAGAGCATTTTGTTGGCTTGGCCTTTGAGGTGAGGCAGCTCTCACAGATATACTTTCACCACACTGCTCATTCCATCTTCATGATGGCCTGCAGGTTCCTCACCCATGATGGATGAGGCACAAAACTAATATCATCAAATATTACTTTCATAAGAGGTAATGACTGCCCTTTGGTGCAGTTATTTAATGTTAACTTCGAGAAAATCAACAGACTGAACAGCATTTCATGCAGCAGATTCTTTACTTGCTGATGCAGTAAATATTAATGCATGGTTTAATTCATGGCTCAGTTAATTGTAATTTTGTGTGCAAGTTAGGCATTAATGTTTATACTCAGAATTACCCAGCTCCAGCAAGTTACCCTGTGGCTGCAATTAGATGCAAAACTTTAATGTTTTGGGTAAAACCCATCATTGTAATTCTGTGGGTTAGTAATATCAATGATTGTTTAAGCTACATCATGAAATCAAATATCTTTACGTGAATCAAATGCCAGATCCTCCCGATAGAGCTCACCACACATAGTCCCAGGTTTGACTGGTTTTCACTTAACTGCTTTAGTCAGTCTTATCAAAGACGGGACTACTCTATTCTTTCCCCAAGATTTTCACCAACATTGGTGTCTAGTCTGTAAGCCGTATTTAAGAGACAAGTCAGTAGGGCCACATTGAAATGGATGACCCTGGAAAACCGCAAGTTCGCCTATTCATATTACCCTGTTAGCTAACCTAAGTCATGTCTAAAAACTACACAACTGCACATATGGATCCCCACACTTTTAGTTTGGCCTCTTATGCTATATTATACTATTAATTTTTACATCTTGTTTCCAATAAATACCAGTATGCCAATCTACTGAATTATTGACAGTTCCCAGGGTGATCCAAGCAGTGCAGCTCCCCTACCATTCCCTACTGTGGTTAAAGAATAACATCCAGTACTCATATCTGCTAAACAGGAAGTTGCACAGGATCTCCACATCAAATAAAACCCAAACCCAAAAACATTGGAAACAATGTTGACAGAACTTTATTTGCACCAATACATTTTAGTTGCTTTACTGACGAGACTACATTGCCACATTCTACCATTAATCAGGACATTTTGTATAAATGGTTATATCCTAGATTTAATATGATCACAAGATCTGTAATTTTTTATAAATCATCCTTTATCCAAGACGTACATTGCTGAACGTCAATTGTTTTAAAAGCAAAAATACAAAAACCTAAACGAGCCTGTTTTGTTTACGGCCAAGTCCTTGAAAAAAATATCAAAAAGTAAAATACTTACCTTGAAAAAAACAAAAGAAAATGTTAATCCAATCAAAACGATGGACCAGAACTGCTACACCGTTTGCATTCTAAATTAGTTAGATGTTTTTGAACATAATGTGTTATTTATAAAGAAGAACAAAAACAATATGTTTCTTATGGCCAAAAAGTACCGCTAATCAAAAATGTACTTCCAATTCTTCACAGATGAATTAACGTAATGCCACAAGGATAATCAGCAGAATGTGTTTTAAAACGGGACACAGCCTTTTCACAGTTTCTGATTTTCTTATGTTACAGACATCAAACATTGGGGTGTATATGGTTTTGAATGGGGAGCATGTACTGACAACGGCAGAAGATAAGTCACCCTCTTTCATGAGGGAAGTGAAGTAAGACTTTCCCATGTAAATGAAGGAGAGTGGAGTTTTTTTTAAGCACAACATGCACTTGTCCTACGGTTCCTTTCTTTGTTTAAAAGGCCTTAAGAAAGTTATTTCTTTTTAGAACTGGAGCCAGAATGGGAGGATCCGGAGGAACGGCATCTGAAATCACAAACACCATGGGAAGAAGAAAGAGGTTAGCAACTAATATCATTCAGTTTGCCCGACATGAAACGAGTAACGAGGGCAAAACACAAAAATAAGTTAACAAGGCAAAATGTGAACAAAAAGTTGCAAGTCTCAAAATCCATAAGCGAGGCGACAGTTGGATAATGATAATCAGTGCCATGTGGTATTCCACAGAAACCCAAACCTTTCGGACGAACGTGATCTAGAACGCCTCCTCTTTCTCCCTCCAGATGAGGACCTGGAGCGACTGCGCTTCTGTGGCCTTTCTGATGAGGAGGGTGAGCGGGACCTCTTCCGGGGAGAGGAGCCCTTTCCAGACCTGGAGCTGGATCTTTTGGAGGAATAAATCAAGCACTGAGGTCAGTAAGATCAAGAGAGCTTCACCAGTGTGGGTATTTATCAAGCCTCACGATTTAGAGTCCTTAACTGTGGGTTAATAGTGCTGGGATTTGTAACTCAGGCGTTGTGAAGCTCAGTGGACGAAGCCACCACTGCTGAGAGATGCTTCAATATGACCCCAAGATCTACGTAGGCTTTGAGCCATTAAAGCAAAGCTCAATTCATCCGTGTTATGATGGGCCTAACAGATGTGAAATACCCCTATAATCCAGTTTTCAAATATTATAGCAGTTCTATTTGTTTGCACAGATCGCAAGGAATAAGCACTATCCAGTCTCCGTGCGAGTTAAAGCTATGGTAAGGGCTGTTCTGGAACTTTCAACCCCATACATACACTCTCGAAGGGAGAGAGTGCATGTCACCTCATTCACCTGGAATGGGACCTCGAGCGAGATCCAGATCTGGAACTGGACGAGCTTCGTGAGCGGGACCTGAAAGACAAAAAAACAGAACCCTTCCAATATTTTCTGAGCAGGAAATGTTTGATGGGACATTGAAACATCTACATCTTGGGAAATATTTGAATATTTTTTGTCCTTACTGTATCGCATACCTGTAATGATGGGTGATCTGGCCAAATCTATTTAACTGCAAATGTAATCCAGAAAAACGTTTCTTTGTTTTTTTTTCAAACTCAACTAAGACAGGTTCTGTAGACTACGGTCAACTTTATGCATTACCTCATTCACCATTAACATACAAAATTGGATGAAAGATAGGTTTTTGGTATGAGCTTCTCATCCACCAGCCCCTAGCCATTACTCACACTGCATCATTTATAATCCATGAAGAGCTGCAAGTAATTTGTGAGACCCTCCAACAGATTTCATCACAACATGAAGCACAAATGTTCCAGTGAATTTGCTATCTGAAGACCAGAAACAAGTGAAAATATTGGATTTCTATGACTTGCCAAAACAGAAGATTGTTGATACCTTCAAGACTGACTATAATTTAAACACAGATTGCCCTCTTCTGCATTGAGCTGTAAGTTGATACTTAAAATAACCACACATGTACAAAAACAGCTATACTGTGTGCACCAACTCCAGAGAGATAGAGGAATGGAAAGATAAAAAACAAGCCAGAATGAACTTCAGTACTACAACAAACAAATATATGTCTCCCTATTTAATGTCAAAGGGAATTAAAAAATGTTATTGTAAAAAGTCACCATCTTTTCCATGTTTATAAAATCACAGAAAGGGAAAGTTGAGAAAAGAGAAAACAACATATCAGCATTACAGGACATGTAGTTGATATTGATCAGTAAATCAAAAGGAAGATTGAGCTGATACTGACATTTTGCCCGGAGTTACCCTTGACCTGTACCCTTTACCTGGACCTCGACCGAGAACTGGAACTGGAGGAGCGTGAGGATGAACGGGACTGGGAACGGGAAGAAACTGAGGGGCTCCCTTTTTTCTTAGCTGGCCTGTCATCACCATCATCATCACTGGCATCCAGGTTGTACTTTGACAAGTCTCCATCTTCATCATCATCGTCGTCTTCATCATCATCCTGGCGAGAGAATTTGATAAAATACTTCATTTATTATAATAGGCTTGGATTACAAAATTTGTTCTTTTGAATTTCGGTTATAGTCACAAAACTTACATCTAGTTTGTATTTTGAAAGGTCACCATCTTCTTCCTCCTCATCTTCCTCATCATCCTCTTCTGCTTTTGCAACTTCTTTCTTTTCAGGTTCTTTAGAGGAAGATGTACTGTTGGTTTTTCCTCTAAACTTTTTCTTTTTCCTACCAAACTGTGACATTGAAAGAAACAAACATCGATTACTTTGTACATAAGAAATTTAATTAAATAGTTTCCATTAAGATGAAGATTTTGGGATCAGATTGATCATTTTTGATGTTGTATGAAGAATATCAAACATAATCAGCTGAAACTGTTACACCATCAACCACGTGAGAGTATGGGGTTGCTGTTAGACATACTGTGGGAAGTTGCAGTAACTTAAGTGGCTAGATGATAATTTAACTTAGTCTTTTGATTAATTCAGCTTTGCCACTGACATGTTTAAATTATCAAACATGCTTTCAGGTAAACGCACCTCATCATATTCCCCATCAGATTCATCACGTTCAATGTATTCCACATTCTCCCTTTCATTGAAACCTCCACCATAGCCTGAAAGCCAGCGACAGGAAAATAAAATTTTACATACTACATGATGAACAACATTAAAAGGGAATCAGAAAACTGGCAAAACATTCAGCTGACATACCTGTTCTCTCTTCAAGCTTGGCATATTTTGGGGTGTTACACATGTTACACTCTGATCTCCTAGCCCAATTCACATTGCCACATCTGTATGAAAACCAAAAAGACAGTGAAACACAAATCCTGACATGACCAAAATTTAAAAACAAGATTGAGTACAACTTAAGGGAAATAATAACCATATCATTCATTATTAGAAAAGTATTTTGTCTCCTTACTCCACCATCTGGTTTGACATAGATGTTCATATAATTAGTGAAAACTCACGTCTTGCATTGCCAGTCGTTGGCACTGAAGAGACCTCTACTTTTCTCTGCCAGAGTTTTTCCAATCTCTGTCCCCCCTGCTTTCATCATCTTTGCCTCTATGGTTTTTTCTGCAGAAACAAAACAATGTTTTTAATACAGTAACTTTTTCAAGGACGAATACAGTTTCTACAATGAAATATATTTTACAAAATATACAAGGACTCACCCCTGCCGCATCGGTTACAACTAGTTCTTCTAGCAAAGTTCACATTTCCACATCTGTAAAATTACACAAGGTACATACATTATGGACACAAGTACGAACTGAGCTTGCTACGTATTGTATTACTTCAGGCATAAGACAAAGCAAAACAACAATAACGAGTTGTGTATTTGAACTTTTCATGCGCCACACTATTAGCCTGTGGGGTTTTTTTTTTTCTTCTTCCATTGACACCGTGTGTCAAACGCCAGCAGCTGCATGAAACGTGATATTTCTGGCAGTACACGTTGATTTTACAGTCATGACTTCTTGGCTTCTCGACATTACTAGGCACCACCCCCAATAATGAGCGTGTACTCTCACCCCCAGGAGCTAACTATTGCTAGCTTGCCATGTCTCACAAGTCTGCGCACACTGACAACTAAAACACAGACACACCGACACACAGGTATAAACGTGTCCTCGCCGATACAAACAAACTTGGTATTGCGTTGTTATTCTTCTTATCGTGGGCGAAAACACAGAAATAGCTAGTTACTTAGCCAAGCAACATTAGCGGGAATCATATCCTTAAGGCCTGAGCTAACAGCTAGCACGATTTCAGCAAATATCCACTACAAAATTTCATGAACTACTAAATATAATAGGACTGCATTTTTGAATTAACTGAGAACTTACTTTTTGTCAGGACAAATCCAATCGCCGTCGCTCACGCGGAAACTCTTCCCCGACATCTTCTTGCCCGGTAACACTGACTACAGTACTAGCTTACTGGGTGTACGCTCACAGTTAGCACAAGGAGTCCTGTGGTGCTTTCAGGTGTTTATAAGAGCGTTTTTAAAACAGAATTCGAGCCTAGTATAATGAAAGCAGGCATTTATTCATATCGCATGCAATGTACTTTGGCACCGAGATTTCTCTTTTAAGCAGTGTAAAAATGTGTAAAGCCCATATTGTGATAATAATTTAATTTACAGACCACTGACATGCAAAGCATGCCATAGTTTTCAGACGACCGGACATTTAGAAGATACTTGAATGCAACACTGACAAAAGACAAACCAATTTTTCATACGAGACGTTCGAAGAGTCAGTGGTGATAGTCACAGATAATGTTTCCCCAAAATGTAACTAGATTACGCTGACATGACTCTTTTAACTATAAGAATAATAAGATAATATTCAATACGATTCGATGATTCATTTGCGCTTTAATATCAGATATTCGTTCATTTCTTCGGATATCATGTTTTTGGATAAAGTCCGTTTTCCGGATTAAATCTTGTCATCACAGAGTTGAAAAGCATCTCTTAAAATTGCAAACAAAAACAAGTTGATTTCATTGATTTTATCCATATGAAATTCATTCACTGAATGATAAACGGTTAATGTAAGGTTTGATATCTGAAATTCCGTATTGACTGTTGATTTGCAATGTTCATTCTACTGTGAAACCAGAGTCTGAGCATTCAATAGCCGAGTGACACAAATGTAGTAAATATTTCTCACACCCCCATGTGAAGAACGAGCATGTGCATTTTGTTGCAAAGCCAATAACAGCCACTAGATGGCAGTTAATGTCCAAGTTACCGCCACACACGTCCAGCGATGCTTCCGTTTCCTGCTGTCAGTGTGGTCTGCTCAGAAGGTACCAAACATTTCACTTGTCCATTCAGGTCAGGGCTGTGTAAGGTTCTGGCCTGAAAAACAATAAGTTCAAGTGAGTTAGAGCATGCCAGCTTACACATATTTTGCTTCTTGGAATTTCCCATTCAATTAATGATCACATCCACACAGCAGTCTTTTGCTCAATTCCTAGTCAAACAAGTATTTGGTGCAGGACTGAATTTAGATGAGACTGTCACAGAATTTGCTCATATCTTAGTCAGTCTGACAGAAAAAAAAAAACATCTTAAAGAGTATTCCTGTGCATATTTTTATTTAACTGAAGTACTGGACATTTACCATCAAATCTTTAGGTTAATTGATTACAGGTAGTTGAGTTATAATGCTTTGTCAACAAACCAGTTTGGGTGGGTGGGTGATATGCAGTAAATGGCAAAATTGTGCATAAAATAGCGAACCCATTTCATTATATGAATGTTGATTTCTCTGCCAGACAGGCCCCATCTTTGATGTTATGTGGTAGTTTATAGCATAATGATATACACTGGGATATATTTGACTGTTTTTCTGAGATGAGAGTTCTGTTATACTTGGAATAATTGGAGAGAAACAGTTTAGCCTAATATGAGGTGAGGAGTACTCACTTGTTGGAGGTTTCTGTTAGCAGCATTCATATGATTAAAAAAAAAATAGGAAAGTGTGTTATATATAAGAAACACAGAATGCAATAATCTAAAACACCTTTTCACCATATACTGACTTAGAAAATACTGAAGACATTGAATCTCCTTGTGAAAAAACAAATTATAAAAGGGGCAAACATGTCTGGAAAAGTTCTGTTAGGGACCTATTTGGAACACTCCGGGGACAAACAGATAAATTGGTAGCAGGTGATCATATTAGGGTTGGGTATGGCAAGGCCATCCTTAAAAGCCCTGGTCATTAGATAGGTTCACCACATTTGGAAACACATTTGTGTGAAGAATATTATTAAATATGCTTGGGAACACTTTAATCCTGTTGCCAGAAAGTACATTATGTACAGCTCATTGAAATGTTAAGCAGGGTCTCAACTACTTAATGTGCTTGGGGCTGTAAAAGGAGAAAACCTAATATACACCTCCATCCATCCATCCATCCATCCATCCATCCATCCATCCATCCATCCATCCATCCATCCATCCATCCATCCATCCATCCATCCATCCATCCATCCATCCATCCATCCATCCATCCATCCATCCATCCATCCATCCATCCATCCATCCATCCATCCATCATTTTCTTGTGAACAAGATGGCCACAATTGTATCGTCTACAGCCACAGCTTCTGCTTTGCGGGTCACGGGTTTTGCTGGAGCAACAATCAATCACACAGACTTCATGCCGCACACCTAATCGAACTCAAAATAAAAATAAAATAAATAACTGAAATGAAAGAAAAGACAGTTTCAGTTTGATCATATTGATTATTCTTTCGTCCTTTGTAATTCAAATTCTGAATAAGGATATTTTTATAGTCATGTTTTTGATAACTATACTTTAATATCTTTACATTTAATCCACTGTAGTTGGTGCATGTAACTCTATAAGAACACATTAATTTAAAATTCAGTATAATCATAAGTTTGTTGTCCTTAATTCCTTAGTAAGTAATTTTATTGCTACTAATATAAAGACAAAAGCAGATAATTATATTTTGTTAAGATTTATAAGATACTAATACAGGAGGAGGCTTCTTGTTGTCATTATTTCCCATTTTAACACCTAACAACAACAGCCCAGATTTAAGCACACAGCTTAGACACCTGTAGAATTGTCCTTGTCCACCCAATCCGCTGTTGGTCAAAGTCAAAGACCCCTGGAGGTCACTGTCGCAGCTGGTCCATGACCCTGAGGCCATGCCAGTGGCCAAATCAGTGTTCAGCTACAGTCTTCTGTAGCCGAGAAGGTGCCTTCTCGGCACCTTCAGCCTGTTTTTGCTAAGAGTACAATTATATTGTTGAGGCGTGTTCCTCATGTCTCAGACAAGATGAATTTATTTTGAGTACACTGGAGATTAGCTGAATAAGATTTTTTTAATCATGCATTGCTTTAATCATGCATCTGTTAAATAGACATCTACTTGATTTATGAGCTGCATACAAGGTTCATTAGGAATTGGAATGCAGCAAAAATAAAGTATCAGAGGCAAGCGAGCTTCAATTTTATGATTCAACCTACGTCTGTAAAAGAAATGACAGTTGACTGTAATTCATAACATCATTCACAGAACCAGAGGTTATTGCATTGAATCTACAGCTTATACCCACACATAACAAATAAAAGTATTTTATTTATTTAAGATGAGGCATGTTCTTCATTTTTTGAATTTTCTTTACTTCATCAGAGTAGTTTTTCAGGAAAGAAGCTTCTCTTCTTTTCCCCAAGCTGTCTGTACAAACAGGTTTCAGTTGAGCATGTGCTTTCTGCTAGCTCTCAGCAATACTCTGAAAGAATGAGGGGCAATATGAAGCAAATGAACCCATGAATAACTAATGTTCAGACATTGCCTGTGTTGTGGTATCTTTGCTTGTGGCACCTAGTTGCATGGAAGATTCAGAGATTAGTTGAGCAATTAAATACCACTTAAGCAAACATTGTCCAATTGCATTAAAGAGGCTTCATTGACAGCAATGCTTTCTTAACTTCATCGTGTCCTTCTCTGGCCAGTCTGGCATCTGACTGTGTCCTGGGTCAATAACACTACCAAGAGAGATTTTTCATGGGTGTCAATGAAACTTTGGCTAGGCTAATGCCATTTTCTAGCTCAGTGGCTGGTTACGGCTGAAAGTTCCTGCGTAGTGGATTCCCTGACAGGAAAATGTAGCAATTTATGCAAGTTTGGACAAACCTGCTCCAGGTCACCAGTGCATCCCAATGCTGACAGATGGCAGGGAGCTTCTAAGAAAAGTGCGATGAGGCTGAAGAGTTTCAGTCTAGCTATCCACTTCTCTTAACTCAATATCACATCAATCAGGTTAGACAAGGAAATGCAATAAAGATATTTGTTTTTTTTAGCCACTAATGTGATAATTTGTTTGTTAGACAGTCTTCAGCAATTAATTAAGATAGTTATTAAAAGGTAACTGTCTTGAAAAACAGCTAAATAAAACTTATTAGAATTTAGATAATGGTTATGGTGTCTCATGACTCTGTTGAGACTGGTGGGGCTGAAGAAGCTAGGGGAATAATATAGTTGTGAGAAGTCTGAGTGATGATGGGTACCAAGTAAACATGCATAAGAACAGCATGAAAAAGCTAGAGGTTTATACTGTGAATACATATTTAAACTTACAGAAGCAAGATGATGGCAAAGGCTTTATTCACGCCATTGAACAAATATGAATAACTGATGAGAACAGCTGATATCTTAATTAACAACTCTAAACTATTGCAATAGAAAATTAAGACAGAGTATACATGACAGGTGTGACAGAGTAGTATTAGAATGAAATATGGCCGAAGCATCTTATACAGTATAATATGTACTTAATAGAACTATTATGAGAACCTAAATATGTATTCATATGTCAGTTGGCTCGTGTTCTTTAGCAGTAATAGGTGAGTGTACCTCATTAGAGTTACATAATGCATGCTACAGCTCCTATTGAAAAATGTGGTGCAGCAATGGGGCGATACCTCTGTCCTCTCATCCAGTCCTTATCACTGAAGCATATTCATTTTGGGAGCCAGGGAGCATGACTTTAACAATCCAGTCTCACAACGTCTTGCAAAAACAATCTACAAAGCATAATATTAAGTCAAAAAATTGTAGGCAATAAATATACTGTTTAGCAGTAATGTACTGCAAGATTTAGATTGTCCCACCAGTTATTGCCTTCATTTACCGGTGCTGTCTGAAACTAAATATAATGGCTTACATTTTTCTTAAATTCTAACCTCTTTTTTAAAAATTATATTATCATTTTATATCTATTATTTTCTTACTTGTTCAAAGGAATTCTTGGGTTCTGTAGTTCAGTTAAGATTCTCTACAAAGATCTGTTCAAGATTCATGCGTTTAGCAGACAACCATGACACTCTGATGTCACAGGTGACCATTCCACAGTGACAATATCAATGTGTCAATTCAAACCGGGCTTGACAGACCAGAGAACTGGAGGACTGATGTTGGGGTGAACCCATCGACCACATCTTGTTCCTCAAATGAAATCAGGGAATCACAGAGATAAAGTGTTTACAAGGCAAGAGGTGATTTCACTTGATAATTCCCATATGCCTGTGCAAAGTGCAATAAATAAAACTCCTGCTTCCATTAAGGCAAGGCCAGCGGGATCTTCTCCATTGACATTTCTCAAATGGTTTTGCCAGGTTTGTTGTGTAGAGCCTCTTTTAATTGCCACACATCACTTTTGGGGGCCTCTTGAAATGAAAGAAATCAATGCCTATCTCAGTCCAACCCCAGGCAGAAGAGGGATATTTCTCACCCTGTACCTTTTTGTGTCTCTCTGTGACTGAGACACAAATTTAGGACTATAGCAAAGAATTCAGTTCAACAGATTTCTACTTCAGTCAAAAATTTTGTTTAATCCTTTTATTAATGCCTGATTGAGCATAATTAGTGATGTTGTAACGTGATTTTTTTGGATGTGTGAAAGCTGCTTACATTCATTTAATAATTATTTTGAATGAATCAGCCTTTAATCAATTAGGAAACCTAATTCATGAAACCATCTTCATAATTTTATATTTGATCATATTTTACAGCCCAGTAAGTCTTTTGTTTTGTTGGATGTTGTGCATTCTTGTGGCCAAGGAGAGAAAATGAAATGAGAGAGAGAGAGAAAGATAGAGAGAGAGAGAGAGAGAGAGAAAGAGAGAGAGGGAGAGAGAGACAGAGACAGAGACAGAGACAGAGACAGAGACAGAGAGAGAGAAGAGAAATTGACAGATAGAAGAAAAAAAGAGAGGAAATATGTTCTCAGTAAACAATGCTCAAACTGTAATTACAGTAAGTGACCTGACTTCAATTAGAAGCATTATGTGTGGAAATTTGCTTTTGTGGTTTGATGCAATAAACCATTGTCTTTGATCCCACAATTCTTTGCCGGTTATCTTTAACCTTCTCAATTCATTTCTCTTTATTCACTTGAAGTTTCTTGTCACCACCTCATTGCCGGGCAGGCAGTTTCCAAGGAGCTAATCTGATTACCGTGTAACAATAGCTAATGCAAGAAAATGGGAAGCAGCTCCAGCGTAGCCTTGGCCTCTGAGTCTTCTGGCTCTGTTGTTGGCAGTGACATACTCCTTGCAGTGAGGTGATTAATGTGATAGGTGGAATTTGTCTCGTTATGTTGACACCAGCTAATAAATGCCTTGTAAACAGCCAGTCACAGCTGTTAATGCATCATCATAATCCAGGATTAGGAGGTGCCAGGCATGGCCAATAAATGCAATTAGGAACTGACAGAATTAATTCGCTCATGACTTTCCTGCACCCTGTCCATTCTGAAGGAAACTCCAAAGTCCCTCATTACTCTTCACATGGTCATAAGGGTATAAATGCAGTGGAAAACTCACCATTAAATATGACATACCAAACTTTATTCATGTTTATTATGATACATAACTTGTGAGTTTCACCTTTGATTTAGATTAAAATAAAGACTATATTAATATCCCCAACTATATATTTGAATAAGCTCACTTGAAAAGTCTCACGCTGTCACCAACTCCACCCACTACCTGTCAATAAAGCGCCCAACCAATCACGGCGCCCAACCAATCAAGGCGCCCAACCAATTACGGAGAATTTGCCAGAAGGAATCATGTGAATGTGAGCATCTTCTATGTTAGAAGAAGAAGTAACTATAAATGGACTTCCCAGTTAACATAATTTTAGAGTGTCATAACTGTTCCAGCAGTTTTCATGTTTTTGTGCAGAGAGTCCAAACAGCAGGAACAAGACAGAAAACGGATTCTGAGTGAAACGCCGAGTGAAAGAGAGGAAAGGATTGCGTCACAAAAAGAGAAGTGGTGGGGTATACAAAAAGAATGCCTTACATTCAGTGGGTTAAAGCCTATCAACCAAAGGTGTCTGTCATTACTTATCAAATAGATAAATAAATGAATGAATGCAGTTCCCAGTCATTCAGAGTGTCATGACTGTTACTATACTTTTTATGTTTTTTGTAGAGACAGCAGAAACTGAAAATGGTGGAGTTTATGCAAATACACTGTACACATAAAGGCTTTGCTACTTTTATTGAATACAGTGGTACCTCTATTTATGAAATTAATTGGTTCCGGAAGAAATTCCTTAAGTAGAAAATTATGTAAGTAGAGACGTGTTTGCCATGCAAATGCCCTAATCCGTTCCAAGCCCCCAAAAATTCCGACATAAATGTTTTATAAAGCATAAAAATGCATCAAAACATGTAACAAATACATGTTGCGATTAGATTATTACACAATAAATGAGAGTTGTGCATAATGTAAAAAACAAAGAATAAAGAATAAACTTGATAGTCATTTACCTTTGTTTTTTGCCCTCTTTGGTTCCTGCGCTCTTGCCTAACGATGCTGAACACTAGAGTGAATTCCAGTCCTCCTTTTGAACTTCTCCAACCACCCACGCGATGCCTTAAACTCCTTAAACTTCCTTTTGTTTTAATAACGTGGTAATTGTAGATGCATTACGGCCATATTCTTTGGCGAGATCAACCAAACGCATCCCTTTTTCATGCTTTTCTATTATCTCTTGCTTTGTTTGTAAGGACAAAAAACCTCTTTTCTTCGTCTTTTCTCTTTCCTCTTTTCTACGTCACTTTCATGGGGTCCATAGCAAATACTCAAAAAATTAATATATTTATGTAAAACTATCAGAACACGTCATGACTCGAGGGCTGAATGACGAGGACCCTGCATAAACACCGATCTAGCTCCACACAGAGGTCCCTCTTAACCAATGGGATGCCAGGGAAGATACTAGGTAATAGCCAATGGCAGAGCAGCTATGAGAATGTTGCGTTCAGGAACATGTGGGAGCTGTGAGTATCAGCCCATACTGTATTTTTACCTTTCGTAACTCGAAATTTCTTTTGTAACTAGTGGTAATATTTTCATGCTGAGAAATTTCGTAAGTAGAAAATTTCGTAAGTAGAGACATTCGTAAGTAGAGGTACCACTGTATGTGTAAAATAAGCATTTTACCATTTTTATTTACTATCTATCTTGTTCAATAGAACAAGGTTGCTATTTATTCTTTTCATATGTTTGGTATGAAGTCTCATATTATTGTTTTATCATGGAATTTCCATGGGTTCCCACTAGTCCTTATCTAATTGATTTGGAATCTTGGAACTGTCAACAAAAGAGTTTGCAGGAAGGGAGAATAGAAAAAGGAGAATAATGACGGGAGAAAACCACACCCCAACCATGTTTAAACGTCATCAGGCAGAAACAGATCACCGTGCAAATGTGTTCCATTTCCAACATCCTCTTCTCAGAGAAAAAACAAGATGAGGGACTTTTTAAACATGACTAGTCTTCCTTCCTGTCACTCATCTCCGTCACACCTTATTGGTGGAAGTTGCAATGCATTTCTTCATATTTTTACTCACGTTGCGTATTTTTAGCACCTGGGACCTCAGTCTGATGTTTTTTTAAATATTCTAGAGAGATATCTTCACACATCTGCTTCATCCCAGCCACCTCATCCCACTACCAGAGTGATGGTCGATTGAGATGATCAATTTGCATAATGGAGCATTAAATTGGGCCCATCACGCCCAATTCTCAGCAGCTTCCTCCAATGGGAGGCTCACTGCGAGTGGCAATCAAAGTGGTGACATGTATCTTCCCTGCTTGAGTATCATTTCGCCATGCAGGTTGAAGCCTTTGGCTGGTGAATATAGCACCAGAAACTGAATAATGCAACCTTTTATTCATGAGTAATATGTTGCAGAATTGAACTGTTCATGTGAAAGGAATCCCTAAGTTAGAGAATGAAAGACAATGTTTAAGTTTGACTGTTTGAATCAAACACTGGCACCTTTGCTGCCTTCTTATTATGTATGCCTGTGTTCAGTAAGTAAATCATTACAAAGATTTAGACTTTTTGGTTAATAGATGAGGTGTGAGATTGTTATGCCAGTACCTGAGGTAACTCATGGTGAGAACAGAATGGGAGACTGTAAGTTATAAACAAAAACAACATTCAATACTAGCTTTTCAATCTTACCTGAAACCCACAGCAACTCAGTCTAAAAGCGCAACTTAAATCTGTAGTACAATCACTCCTGAGTAGCTTTCAACAGGAGATTCCCTCATCTTTGATTGACCTGCTGTATATCAGGGCTACAGAAATTCTATTAATCATGACACCAAATTAAATAACAATAGTGTCATCCTTTAACTCTGTTGCTATGTGAATCTCCTGCTGACCAATGAGAATAATGTGTTCAATAATAAATGATAAATCCTGATTTCAAATGATGCTTGTTTGCAAAAGCATAACTGGTTTGCGAGAAACTAAACTAAACTAAACTAAACTAAACTAAACTAAACTAAACTAAACTAAACTAAACTAAACTAAACTAAACTAAACTAAACTAAACTAAACTAAAAGCAAATGAGAACTCTCACAAAAAACTCTCTTCAAAACTAAAAAAAACATAAATCATCTCATCCATTCCCATTCATTCCCATTAGTTTAATGATGTGCTTAATTGCTGTCTTCATCGTGAACACTGGTCATTTCTTGGACACACAGCAGATCAGTTGGATCAACATCCACCGAAGAAATCTAAGAGCATTATCTTAGGCAGATTGGTTGAGTTTTTTGAGAAGCATGAGAACGCCCAAAGACCTGTGACAAATCGCACTCACAGCCCTGCTTGGATCTGAGGCCGTCGTGATTGATGTGTGCGCTGTGAGTGGCAGGGAGGAATGAGATAGAGCCATCATGGCCTCCCTCCCTGTCCTGGTGCCTTTGTTTGAGGGAATTTCTCTGGGGATAGTGCTGTCCAGTGAACAATATGGCAGAAGCTCCTTGGTGTGCTGGTTTTGTTAACTGGCCATTTGTAATTGCCCATTTGGCATAGTGAGAACTGGTGGCTGGCAGCTGAAGCAGGTTTTCTGAAATTGAGTGCACCGCTAAGATGAGCCCATATGTTTATACAGCTTTATACACGTTTCAAATTAGTCTTCCATCATCATGAAAAATTTTTTTTAAGCCACATTAGTTCAATTTTACTGCAATCAATCCACACTGAGAGGACACTATGCACACATGTGATCTGCTCATGTCATGAATAGCAACTGGAAAAATTTAATTCCTGTGAGTGAGTGCTACCCTCTCATGCTACAGGCAGCCTGCTGGGCTGCTGGCAGCCGAACAGCCGCATCCTGACAGGTGATTGACATTAAAGAACTAAGGGATCCAAAGGTAGTTGTGAGGGAATGGTCCAATACATTTTTATGAGGCTTTTGTAGGATAGTTTTGTATCATTGCAAGAAAGTGTTTAAACCTGTCTTTTCTGTGTGGGGACCCACAAAGCCTGGTTGATGAGGGGATTAATTGATAAGGTTTTACATATATGAATGCAGTCTAAGTTACCCCCATCAGGTGATACACAAAAGTAAAGCTCATACAACAAACAGTGTTGAACACATTTGAAGATTTTGTTTCTGTTTAACGTCTGGTCCAGGGAAAAACTGGTGACTCTACTAAAAGCAGTCACTGGGGCAACAGAAAGGATATCCTGCTACCTTACTGGAAACACTTTTTGTATTCTATTTTGAATGTCATGCCTAAAAGACAACATGGCTGAGTATTTGCACGTCCATGTTCCAGATCCATACCATTAGCATAAATGGAGAATCAATTATTTCGGCCCTGACGGAGCTGATTATGCAGAGACAATAAAGGCAGAAGGAAGGAGTCATAATTACAAGATGACCTATGCTGCGTTGCCGCCATCACCAGTGTACTTGCACCATTTCAAGGCTGAGCCAGTAATTACCTGATAAGAAAAGTGGCGAAGCAGAATGGGTCCTATTGCACATCTATTTGAGCACTGCACACTTACATTGCAACACAGATAAACTCAGACTCTGCTGCAGCTGTGCCCTTGTTACACACTCACTTTCCATCTCTCAGTATACAAATAAGACACTCATCATATGCTTACAAAATAAAAATGTTGACTCTTCGATTTACATTAGATGTCAGATTTAAGCGGTGCTGCTGTTTTTTCTATAACCAGTGTAGCATTCTGTGGGCTGAGGAGTGTGATTCAAATGGCTCTATCTCCTGAGTCAGAGGTGTATGGTGTACCAGCCACCACTGAAGCTCACTCTGCAGCCAGCTAGTGAAGAGGGTCTTACTGTACCACAGCCATGTCATGCCTGTCACAATGAAAGAGGGGGTAACAGAGAGGCATATAAAACGTTTATCTCTGACATGGCTGATAAATAAATCCCCCACTCATAAAATTATCTTTGCCAAGGGAAATGTCACCAAGGTAATATTAAACAGTCACAGGACTATATCAAAATTGTGCCCACATCCGTTACGTCAATCAGGACCTGAAGCACGCACTGGATCATCGACTCTTTTCCTAAACTGACTGGATTCTTATCCATCGTTATGAATCAATGTTTTCCAGCAGACCACCAAATATTTATATCATCATCACACATTTTGCTTTGACTATAACAGACCCACAACTTACTTGAACTGTTGTGGGAAAAACATAGGAGTATCCCACTGAATTACAACCGAGCAGTATTAGCAGATGCATAGCAAGATGTTATCAATTATTCACATCACTGGAAACACAGCATTGTTTCTTGAGGAGAACTTTAAAGGCTCTGCTCCTCCTACCCCGGTAATGATGACTATATTTGTGCAAGGAAGAATCATGCATGTATGCATCAATCAGAGCAGGAACAAGTGTGAGATCAGACCTCACCTCATCATTATGACTCTGACATGCCACAACTTTCTTTGAAGAGTCTGGTTTCAAAGAATAGGTGCATGAAAGGTCATATTGAATGGCCAAGGTGTCAGTTCACACACGGGAACAGTCATGTAGAGACAGAACATGTAGAAAAATAGTTATGGAAAAAAGGAGTGAAGGAAAATGGTGGGAAGGAACACAGAGAATTGTGTATGTGTTGTCAAGGTAGAGGAAAACTGAATATAGAGATAGAGTCAAAATGAAACACTGTGACTGATGTTTGATGCAGCCATTGAAATTTATGAGTACACGGTGTTCTGATTGCTTATTTACTGCTTATCATCCTTAACTCCAAGCATAAATCCAAAACTTGAACAGGGTTTCAGTAGCTTTGGGATTTTTGTTGAGTATTGACAAAAAAATATTGTAAGAGGGAGACATAATTATCTTTCCTGAGGAGGTAATGTTTTTTTCCCGGTGTTTCTTTGTTTGCTTGTCAGTGTAGAACTCCACAAAAACAACTGAATGTACTTCCACAAAATTTGTTGGAAAGATCAAGCATGGCCCAGGAAAGAGTTCATTAAGCACTGGCACAGACATGGAAAGACCGACAGATGGAGGATTTTTGTGTTTACTCTTACAACTGCACTTTGTCAGTTTTCTTACAATTAATTGGTGTGAAGCCATTAAAGGGTTTGACAATACTGTACAGGCAGTTGTGGGATGCACAAAGATAATGTTGTACAGCGCCCACAGAGCTCTCACACTTTTCTTTCTTTATTGAATATGGATATCAAACTGGTCTAAAACACTCTTCTTTTATGTGATTACAATTTAGATGTATGGAATAACATATATTTAATTATATATACTGTACTTCAGAGGCCGGGGAGAGGTCTAACATTGAGAAATGTGTGAACACTTTCCGCTGATACATTACTGTGTAACTGACTAATCAAGCTATTCTTCCTAGTCAGACTAAGCAACAAGGATATAGTATTGATTCAAATCACCCTCAGCATGTGTCGATTATATTACAATACAAATCACTACATTTAATTTGGACTACTCAGAAGAAAAATGCAAATAGATTTACATCCATTGTCATAAATTGTCGACTTAAATATCAAATATTCTTGAATTATATATACAGTGTGTGTGTGTGTGTGTGTGTGTGTGTGTGTGTGTGTGTGTGTGTGTGTGTGCGTGCGCGCGTGTGGGTATGTGAGAAACCACAGCTTACTAAAAACATTATATTATCTCTCATGCATGCTACATACCGTATGACTCTGTTTTGTGACAAATAAATAATTAATGATCTCAAATCACTTCCCTTTTTTCTTTACTGATCAATAATAAGAGCTAGACAGAGACTGTGTCTTTGGTGGAGCCATGCACGCCACTGAGTATCATCATAGTTAGTAATGCAGAAGTCTTGTACTTTATAATTCAACTTGTAGGCATTGCCCAAAATGAAGGTGACGTGCTTGTTTTCTTGACAGACATAAGAATAAATATGACCTAATGGTGTCCCATTCAATTGTTGGAAACTGTATTTTTTACTTGCACTGTCTCCAATCTCCACATTCCTTTCAAATCTTGCCACATTGCTGCCACTTCCTGAGACAGCTGGGCACAATTGTGCCTGGCAGATGTCAAGGCATTCTGGCAAGGCAACACAAATCTGGGACAGTTGGACTCAGGCAACAAACTGACAGGACATCTTCTTAGTGCATGCCACCACAAGAGGACACTGTTGACGTGTCAGCCCAGAGGCTGGTATGTTATTAATATTGATGTGCCCGCCTTTTTTATGATTTCAAACTACTAGCGTTTTACATAACACATTTTAGATGAAAAGGTAAGTGGAAATATGTTTTCATCATCATCAGTAAATTTGGTTATGCGAGAACTGAGAGGCCTCTTATTTCATACTTTCTCTGAGAACTGTGTGTGTGTGTGTGTGTGTGTGTGTGTAATGTAGTGAGTGGCCGTACGGTTAGATGTTTCAGTCTCTAATAACCTCTGCTGAAATGAGAGTTTTGGGGATTGAGATAACAGCTGATTATCGCTCTGCGTTATTGTGATAAGCATGCACAGAAAACCACACCAAGATACAGAGCATAGCCAATTATGAATTTGAAAACCTATTCATTGAGTCAAGCCCTATTCTTTTCAAACTGTAACTGCCTGACACAACAGATATCCTTTGCGGAGTCCCAAATGACTTCCTGTCATGTTGATACAGATACAGGTTCAGCTGAATTCTATGGGTGTGATGAATCATAAATGTGGATGCCCATGGGCGACTGGGAAAACACTATTAGCCTACAGTGCTTTAGTTTCATTCCTGTAAACAACCAGAAATATTCATACTCATTTATGCTGCCAGAATGTCCATGAAGTTTGGAAATAATCACCAAGGACACCTAGTTAATGGAGGGAAAACGCATACATTTTCTATGTTAATACTTTCCTATATACATGCACACCTCATTCCCAGCATTCCACTCCAACACAAACAGGCGTCAATACAACATATCATTATAGACATGTGACAACTGACAGTGTTGAGCAATATCCCCTATATTTAACAAAATTATAATGTATATAGACATCTGCAGAGAGTACACTTACATTCAGAATCTACTAACAACAGAATCTATTAACAACTTGCTAGTTAGAATATAAAGTATACAGATGTAAATCATTACTATGGATAGTTAAATATGGTAATTTTAAAAAAAAAGTTTTTTGTGCATGTGTTTAAATATTGGTTATGATCATAACTATTGACACCTAGTTATCATACTCACCTCCTGACAAGTAATTATACATGTATTCAAATATGTTGTGCTTTCTCTGGGTGTTTAGGTTATAGTATCATTCTTTCTATACTAGACTGTTCCACATAAAAAGAATAAACACTGACATTTAGTCCTGTGAAAAAAAAAAAGCAAATTTTTTTCTTGCATTTTTTTTCACACTCAAATTTTTCAGAACTTCAATCAAATGTTAAAATTCATTAAATTAGCTCCCAATGAACTATTATGGCTGACCACAGTTCCTCAGGGATGTATAAAATGCTTAGAATTTCCCTGAGGGAGCTTCCTAAATGCAATCAATAAAGTATACAAAAATTAATTAATTTATTAAGGGAAAACGCTACGCAAACCTACTTGGCCCTGTGTGAAAAAGTAATTGCCCTCCCTGTTAAATCATGAATTATCTATGACTGACTGCATTTTGTGGAAAGCTGAGTTGATTTCCAGAGGCCACACCAAGGCCTAGTTATTGCCAGACCAGTTGAATCAATAAATCACTTGAAAGGAGCCTGTCTGACAAAGTGAAGTACGATAAACTAAAAGATCTCAAGGAACAACACATGACGCCATGATCTAAAGACATTCAAGAACAGACAAGAACCAAAGTCATTCACAGCTACCAGTCTGGAAAAGCTTATACAGCCATGTCTTAGGCTTTAGGAGCCCAGTGGACCACAGTGAGAGCCATTATTCACAAATGGAGAAAACTTAGAACAGTGGTGAACCTTCCCAGGGGTGGATGGTCTCCCAAAACTCAAGCGCACATACAGTATATGAATCTTGAACAATATCAAAAGAATTGCAAGCATCACTTGCCTCAGTTAAGGTCAATGTTCATTATTCCACAATCAGAAAACAAACAACACAACAACAACACTAAGATCCATATTGCATTTATCAAAAAACATTCTGAGGATCTCGAAGAACTTTGGGACAGTATTCTATGGGCTGACGAGACAAAAGCGGAACATTTTGTAAAGTGTGAGTCCTGTCAGCTTAAAACTAACACTGCGTTCCATGAAAGGCATGGCATACCAACATCTTAAAGTGGTGGTGATAGTGTGATAGTCTGGGGCTGCTTTGCTGCTTCAGGACCTGGACCATTTAATTGAAGGGGTGATGAATTTTGCTCTCTATCTGAAAATTCTGAGGGAGAATATTTTGCTATCAGTTCCTGACCTAAAGCTAAAATGTTCTTGCGTTATACAGTAGGACAACAATCTAAAATACACGAGCAAGCCTACCTAGAAAAAGTTAACTTTTTGAGTGACCTATTCAAAAACTGTGGCATGTACTTAAACAGGAATGAAAACGATTTTTCAAAGAAAAGTGAGCCAAACTTCGTCTACAGTAATGTGAACGACTTGTTTCCAGTTATGGCAAATGTTTAATAGCAGCTGTTGCTGCTGGGGGTGGCACAAACATTTCTAATGTCTTGACATACATGATAGCGGTTCTGAATATATTTTTAGCTTTATTGAATGGAATTGTCATTTTAAAGTGACATTTTGTATTTATATATTTTTTCTCTATATTAAAGTTTGTTGATCATTTAAGTAATTTAATTGTGACAAACAAGCAAAAAACACAAGAAATTAATATTTCTTTTTTATTCGCAATACTTTACATCAGTCAGCTGGCAATAATCAAATGCTACTGACTATTTTGAGTGTCTGCTGGTTGCCTGGCAATCTCATAGCAACAAAAAGTCAAGGAGGTCGAGGCTGTCCCTGACTCAGACGTTACATGAGTCGACATAACCTCGATTCAGGAGCTGCATCTCTGGCAATTTTGACATTTATGTTTTCTTAAGGATTAGACATATGTGAAATGTGAAATGAAATGTTATTTATTTACACTGGGGGCCCTAAAGGGACTTTGGTACATTTGAACCCTCTGCTTCCAGTCTGTTTGCAAAGCTACATTAGAGTCACAACCCATAGTATCCCATGTTCTTTCTGAACATGGGATACTATGTTCAAACTATTGCTCGAAACCTCAGAAATACTCAGCCCTTCGCTTTTGTGACAATGCATTTGCTAGATGACCATAGAGGTCATTGAAGTACGTTAGATTAGGAGGTAGGAACAATTTCTTGAGAAAGTTTTCTGAAAAAAACCAAACCAAAACAAAAAAACCCATTCAAATCTGGAGGTTTTCACTGGACAGGAATCAAAAAAGACAATGTGTATCCTGAAAATAATTCAATTAAAAAATTAAAGCTTAAAGTCAAATGTAGTGCAGTTAAAAATACAATAGCTGGCTCTGAGACAAGTAGTAGTAAAATTATAACACAAATATCTCACATTTATACCTAGCTGTAGTATCCCAGTGTCTTAGCTGCAATCCAGCACTGACTCACCAGATATCTATTGAATCTCCACTTAGTGAAACAGCTAAATGTGTTACATTGCTTCAACCCACTTTCTATCAAAGCTCCCAGCTTCTTTTCTTGCCAGTGTAGAGCAGATTTTGATGAATGCATGCTTACCCCACAGGCGTCGGTATGCATTCAGAGTGTGTTTGTGTGTGTGTGTGTGTGTGTGCGCGCGTGCGCGCGTGTGTGTGTTTGTGCATATGCAAACTGCTGGTATGGCTACTAAATTGGCCCAAGCTGAGGAAGTCACATCCAAACATGCACAGCTGTCACACTGTCTGTGGCAATCCTGATGCACTTTCATTTTTGAATTACACACTCACAATTATTTCAGATTTCATTATAGACTAGTATCATATCATGTTGGTTAAGAGCTGGAAACGCTGAATGTTAGAGAGTATTGGTTCCTTACATCTCTGTCTCATTACAATGCCTTTGATGGCTTCATCACGTCAGGGTTGGCTAATGAGTTTGAAAGGCAAGTGTCTGCTTTGCTCAGAATTGCTGACAACAATAAAAGCTGTGGGACCTCCACAGCAATGCCTTAGATTTGAAGTGACTTCCAAAGGATTGACAGCACAACATGACATAAATGCTACTCTGAATGCTCACCTTGTTATGAGGTATTCAGAAATTTAGCTTGAATCATTTGGTCTGCTGGGTTTCCTGCCCTTTTTTCCCAAGTGATTGTTCAGATACAGTAATTGTTTCAATTGACTGTCTTCAGGGTTGTTTGCTCATTTGTCTCATTTGTCTTTTGTTGTTTCATAGGATCAACAATGAAATCACCTTTCATAGGATGACCATTTTGCATTGGATCACCCCACTATGGGGTGATCCAATGCAGAATGCTTTCTATTTCCCACATATATAACTTGTCATGTGAGTCTGTCTGATCGAAAACTTTATTGCAGATAGTGGTTTACATTACTAATCTGAAATGTGGTATGAGTGTTAACCTTGGAAAGTAGGTTGGTCCAGTGAGAGGGTGGGGTCACACTGACCCATTTCAATCAGCAACTCCTGATTGCATTTTCCAAGCAAATAATCTAGGATTATCTTGTAGCAGTGCTCATCCCCCTCACATGCCTCAAATTGATTTCTCAAACACATCAACAAGGATATACACTGCAGTGTATGCGTTATCAGTGGTTGCATTTTGGTCCATATGTTGCAGAGATCTCAGAGGATTGTTTTATGCCAATAGGGCTGACTTCCATTGGCTTTCACAACTAGAGCCAGTGGTGCAGCAATGGTCACAATTGCCCAATATTCCATTCATGTGTAAGACCTCTTAGCACAAATCCAACATCTGATAGCTTTCCCTCAGACACTGGCCCTTGCCAGTCAGTGTCTTTTTGACTTGCCATGGTTGAGCACACTTCCCACTTGTTACCATTTGGGGTCTGCAGTCCCTCTATCATTTACTGTATATGTAAGCACAACATAATTGGAAGTCAATCGGTGTATTGCCTTGACACATGTTTTGATGTTTTTATCTTTTTTTTATTGATAACTGTAGGACAGAAATTTTTGGGGGCTCTCTGTTCTCTGTATCTGTTTGTACGTCTATCTAAGACCAGATGGATCAATTTTGACGGGTCCTGATAAGCTCCGGCATGTGTCTCCATCCCTCCTAGTGTTAGATTATCCTCACACTTTTATGGGTTTTATTCAGTTTTAGGGATGAGCAAGTACACCACTATCTGTATCTGTCAACCAACCAAAAAAAAACAAAAACAAAAAAACCATCTAAATTACCTGTATCCATATCTGTACTCGGAATGGGCGGGAGTCAAACAGAAAGTGGGTGTGGTTTGACTGAAAATGGGTGGGGCTTAAATCGGTACATTATTTTAAGTTTGAAATTGTTATGGATTAATCAGAAGTTGCTATATTTATTGTTTATTTTAAAACTATTTACAGAACAGCCTCAAAATTTAGATTCAAATCAATGTTTTTGATCACAAAAGTAAGAACTATTTACAAGTTTTTTATGAACTCAGAACATGAATATTCTTAAGTGTATGAATGAATATTTACAGAACAGCCTCAGAATTGAGATTAAATGCTTTCGATCACTATAGTAAAGGAACTTTTTACAGTCAAGTATTTTATGTACTCAGAACATGAAGTGCATTACGTAATGAATACAATACATGTGATAGTAAATTATGAACTACAAAGCATGCGTGTACAAGAATATGATACTCAACACAACTTTTAATTTTTTTCTTTTTTTTAATTTTTAGAGCGAGATGGAGAAAGAGCGAGAGATAGAGAGAGAGAGCACGTGTGTATGTGTGTGTGTGTGTGTGTGTGTGTGTGTGTGTGTACGTGTGTGTGTGTGTGTGCGCGCGCGTGTGTGTGGTGTGTGTGTGTGTGTGTGTGTGTGTGTGTGTGTGTGAATACACGCTATGTAGTTAAAATATTTATATAATATAGAAATTATTAATTTGAACTGAAGTGACAAAGTGTCAAACTAGGAACAAGCAGGTAAAAAAACCCAAAAAAACGACTGGAGTGGAGGCAGTGACCGATGCGACACAAGCAGTTTTCAGCTCTGTCTGGTCAAATGCACCACGTATGTGCACCAAACTAAACAAGAAACAAGTTCACCAAGTAACCTTAAATAGACCGAAATAGAGGCAAGCTGAAGAAGGAGAGCAACATGAGCTACAGTGAAGCCACGCCCAAAAAGTATCGAAACCCCTGCTTCCATTTCCAACCTCCTGTCTTTGTGAAGTGGGATTTTCTGCAGTGACCGTAAAGAAAACCAAACTACGGAGTAGACCGGACGTCCTGAACACACTTCAGGTGTCATTGTCTCCCGTTACCCCTAGATCAGTGGTCCCCAACCACTAATTCTCATTATTGTAATTATTATTTGATTGACTTGTTCACCCTTTTATTGGAAATGATTAGTATTTCTCCTATGTTGAATGCACTGATTGTAAGTCGGTGCATTTCAAAATAGACCTCATCGGTGCAGTTGAATCGAGTTTTTAATATAATTATTTCTTACAGTTATTTTGTTTACAGAGATGTTGATTATCAATTTATGAAAAAAAAGGTTGTTTATTGTCTGTTGATGTCTGCATTTTACATAAAACCACTGCGGATGATTTATTATTAGACTACAGCGGTCCTGGCATCATTAGCGATTATCGAGCAAATGAAGGCCGGTCCGTGAAAATATTGTCATAGATAAAACAGGTCCGTGGCGCGAAAAAGGTTGGGGACTGCTGGTTATGAGGATTCTTCAACACGAGCAAGAGTATTGATGAGTTTTACTCGTGTCGTGCTCGTACTCGTCAAAAATGCTTTATCTGTGCCGGATACTTATCTGAAACAAGTACCTGGCTCAACCCTATGCAGTGTGTATCATTGATTCTAGCTGTGGTAAAAGAGTGTCGATAGATATAAGCACACCCAAATTCCCTACACTACTAAATGTCTGACCTGGATTGGCTGTCAGGTTGATTGGTGTTGCCCGCTACCTCTCACCAACTGTGTGAAATGAGAGAAACAGGCTTGAGCGCCTGACACAGAAGCACTCTGGAAGCCAGCCCAGGTAGTGGACTATGTAGGCTAGCCACAGGCCATCAATGAACAGCTCTTGTTCCCGGTTCCCTACTCACATGTTTTCCATTTTCCCTCCCTCCCTCTCTCTTGCACACTTCTCCTTCCAGGTCTCCTAGGCATGCTGCACCTGTCCCTGCACCAAAAATACTTGAGGATGCCAGCAACCCTGCAATCTGTCACCTGCAGGGCCTCACTGACATTTTTAATCAGAAAGTGATAGGATCACTGTTATAGAAAATATTTACTCCTGTAGCAAATATCCCAAACTCAAGGTCTATGGAGAGTGATTTGTGGGGACCGTTGTTTTGAGTGGTACACACTGAATATGAAGGGAGTTGACAAAAATCGGAGCTGACTTTCCAGCTGAAGCCTTTTTGTATTTGCATGGTCAGTGAGTCTGACACATTTTTGTCCTTACCAAGACAGAATACATCAAAGCATAAATATGGCAGAGTCCAATTATTAGCCTGTCAGGTTTCAAAGCTGGTATGCAGAACAAAATCTGGTCTTTCTCACCCTTTCATGCTTTCTTTGTCTCACACCAAGGGTGATAATGGTTTCTCAACAGCAAAGAGAGGTTGTCATGTGTAATGCTGTGAAACCAATAAAAAAACAAATCACATGAGAGCATTTAATAAAGATATTAGACTTTATGCTTAATCAGGCTCTGACAGGCTCTTGTGAGTGCCAAGAAGTGTTTAATGAAGCCTAATGAGGAATGTTTTCTTCACATCTAACATATTGTATTTACCTGTGCCAACATTTTGTTACATCCCAGTGTGCTGATGGGAATTTTTTTTTGACCCTCATCATAAAACATTCTTTTTGTATGGGAGAAAAGACTCTCCTGTTCAAGGTGTTCTAAATAAATCCAAATGTATTTTTGCCTTTCTTTCACAGTGATATAATAGATAATGAATGTGAAAACATATTGAAGAAATATCTTATAGTCATAGTCAAGACCCTGCCTAAGAAGACTAATCCACTGGCAGATGTTTCCCTAAGGCAATCGATCTACAAAGACTTTTTTTTCCTTCCATAACGTACTATGGACAATAGCAGGCGGAATTAGAAAACCCTCTGTAGATGTGTGAGGAGAAAAGTGTGCACAGCCATTAGTGGAACTGTGGGCTATTGAGGCAGACAGGTGAACAGGGCAAGTAATAATATAAAAGTTCCAAAAATTTCTAACCCCACCACAGAGATAAGTTGTGCTCCTCCGTCAGACTTAGTGACTACATAATTAAGGATTATGGAGTGTCTCTCATCTCACTATTTTCTTTTGCTCTTTGTCAGGGGCAGCTTACATACTCTGCTGATGCTGTGTCCCATTTCCTAGATTTAAAAAAATGCCTGGGTAAGGGAATAGCTGCCACCCCCTTTATAGCTGAATAATGGTGTGATGCCCTTGCTGTGCAGCCCCTTGGGGATTATGTTTCAACAGTAACCTGCCAGAGTAAAGGTTGTGGCAGTAATTAAAACCAAATATTTAAGAGTTGGCCGGCAGTCGGACACTGAATTTTCGGATCAATGTGGGCCAAGCCAAAGGACCTTTGGACTGCCCAGGGCTCCATGTACACCACAGAGAAAGTCAAACAGGCCGAGTCAGCTCAACTGTTGGCTAACTCACTGAGCTGTATGGCTCCATGCCCGCCGGGACCTCTTGTTACAGAGCCAGAAATTTTCTCTTAATCTTTAACAAGGAGAAGAATTTGAAGCTTTGCTGATATACTGTTACTGATCAAATTCATTGCGTTGAGATTGCAACATCAATATAACAGCATTTTGTTACAGTTTCTTCCAAACAACAGCAGGAGAATTTCCCCATTCATCTCTTGAAATCTCTCTTGTTGTGCCCAAAGCAAAAGCCACATTTCCACTACACAGTACCAGATTTTCTCACATCAACTTGACTCAGTTTAGGATCTGGACTTTTTTTGCAAATTGTTTACAGTCTAGGGAAGGGAGGATGCCATGCCGTGTGAAACTGGAGTGACATCATCTTCAATGTTACGTCTTCAATAGTCCTCTCTTCAGTTGTTTGAGGCAACAACTGTGCTCCCCCTCAGTATAGTGGCTGCAACAAAAAATAGGTATGACCACTAAAGCAGCGTGGTTGTTTTGGTCTGAGGGCCATTGAATTCTCTAGATTCTATACATGTCTGACACTAAGTAATCAGTGGATTGCAAAATTTCACGTGGTCTTTTAGTACCTGCTCAGCTCACTTGGAATAGCAATGGAAGCAGCACTAAAAAAAATTGTGCCAGGCACCAAGTTTTTCCATATAAACCTAGAATGGGTGAGAAGACGAGAGTTGATGCTTGCAGTGTAAATATAATTATAAGATAACAGGATCCCACAATTCTAAACACTGAGTCCACCTCCACCCTCCACACTGGAAGACACTAAATACTGATGTTTCACATTCCAGTTTGAAATGGGAGTTTGTTCCAGCCACTTTCATGACCCTTAACAATGTCTAAAGAGAGCCAGAGATGCACATTAACATGCATTGTTTCAAACAGTACTTTTTTTGATGACGCACCAGACTGTGAAAATTGAGTTATTTGGTTATACTTTAAAAATATTTTTAAAGAGCATGACATTATATCTTTAAAATATTTTTATCACTTTTTTTTTTTTTTTTTACAAAATTCTGTAAAATTACAGATCTTTTTTGTAAATTATAAATCCAACTGTTTTAAGTGTAAGGCCAATAGTTTTTTTCAGTATAATTTACATTTGCTATTTTATGTACACAATTTGTCATCTTTATTAAATTACACAAAATATCTAAAGTGACACGAGCAAACTAAATAAATGTGTAGTTGTTTATATACAACTACATATTTATGTAGTTGTTTATATTATATGTTTTATGCCCATATCCAAATGTTTCCTAGAATTTGAAGGTTAATCATTTTAGTGTCATATGAATGTTGACTTTAAAATTAAAACTCTTTATTTTAAAGTCAGGTTTGGCTTAATGGAGATTTCACTGCATCAAGCATAAAGGATAGCTTTTTCAAAATAATCCATGATAAAAAAGACATTACAAAGTGGAAAAAGCTCCTCACATGCAGTGTGGATGTTAGGTGGTGCGAGGCAAAAGCAAGGCCAGGACCCCGGATAAAGAATACAAGAGAAAAGAAGTTTGTTAAGCACAAAGTATCCAACAGAAAGCCATCTTCGAGGAAAAGCTAGACCAATACAGTAACAACAGAAAATCACCTTCTGAGAAATAAAACTTAGCTAACAAAGTAACAATGCAAAATCACCTTACTCAGGGAAATGCTTGTGTAGACCAAAAACAAGAGAATCACAGGAACCAAAACTTGAGGTTGGACTGCGTGGCAAGAGACAAGGTCAGCAATGTGGCGATACACAGAGTGCATGACTAGGGAATCTTCCGGCACTGAACAAATGGGAGAGGGTTGATAAGAAGCCCCCAGGTAATCAGCCCGATGAAGCTTAAGGTGTGGAGACCAGGCTCTGCCCACGAGCCCAGACCCGCCTCCTGCCATGCTCCAGCACTGCAGAGAGGGAGAGCAGAGCAGAGAAGAGGGAGGAGAAGAAGCAGCAGCAGGCAGAGGAACATGACCAAAGCAAAAACACAACTATGACAGTGGAGCCAGTAGAGTATGGTTAGACCTTCACTGGTCTGAATCCTGGTTTGCGTATAGGGAGCAGGGCTAAATATCAATAGATGAATGGCTGTTTTTCCCCATGTTTAATTTTTTTGTTAAAATTCAGTATATTTGCTATTTTAATGAATGCTTTTCAATAATAATATACTGAAATGTTGTATATCCCTCTGGAAAATATATTGCTAGACCTTTAACTTATTAAAAATAAATTTCTATTTTTCATTTTTTAAACTTTATTTAACAGTGTACATTTTCTGGATATATTTTGGAAACTGGAGTGCTAGTACACACACTTTCTTCCACGTCATACACATTATTGGTGTAGGCTGTAAAACTTGTCTGAAAGATTGTTATCTCAGTCTGATATTGTTAAGCATATCAGGTGTAATTATTGGAAGAACAATGGAGTTTAGCACTCATCAAAGCCATCATTAAAAAGCCCTTAGCTGTCTTGTGTGAAGATGAATTTTATGAAAAGCCTCAGGGGGAAATTCTCAAGTTGTCCACCTGTCAGTAACATCCTGCCTGTCTTACCTTTTCATTTTTTCTCCTCGTCATTGTTGACTAAAAAAAAAGCCACAATTAGTTAATAAAACAGCAGCCCACAAACTCACAAAGTTTATAGAAGATTCTAATCCAAGTCTTTTCATCCCTTTTAAAACGAGCAGGTCTTTTGATTCACTCACCTCATAGAAATAATCCAGAAGAAAAAATAATTATAGGGTGACTGCCAACTCAACTCCTTGGCAGCAGCCTCCTGGAGGCAGCTAGTGGGCTGGCAGATAGCATCCTTTGGGGATCATCACATCCTCTCTACCATTTCTTTAAGACACGTCCTTCAGGCAAAAAGCTCAAGACCGCGAAAGCTGAAAAAAAAAAAAAAAAATCTCTCATTTATACCCTCTGTATTCAAACATCCTCTGTAAGTGATCTATAGGGCACCTTATAACAAGTTATCTCCAGTAGTCTGGTTAGTTTTATATGATTTGTTAAATCTTCTGCATGATTGCCACTCTAATTTTGCATTGATCGTCCTCTGTGAAGAATATATTGTCAATATCTTACAAAGGAGGACCCAGCAATGCACTGGAGATGCTTGCAGGGAGTATCCCGCCTCTCGCTCGTAGCCAACTGGGATAGCCTCCAGCAGACCTGTGACCTTCAAGGTGGAAAAGTGGCTGAAGATGACACAATTACAGTTGTCTCATCTTCAGGAAAATGGATAGATCTTACCAAAAAGCAAATGACATTCTTATAGACATGTTTGATTTTGGTATTTGAGTGCAGTCAACGAGTCATGCACTGAAAAGTAAATACTAAAGGTAAACATTTCACTATCACATAATTTGAGTCTAAAATTTCATTGTATAGCTGATGTGGACACCGCCCCCCCCCCCCACACACACACAAACATTTTGAATGAATTATACAATGCCCATTCAGTTTCATAATTAACTTAAACAGTTGTAGTTAACAATCAAGGCTTTAGACGCGTAACAGTCAGTGTTTTGATGAACGCACTTTCTATAAAGATGAAGTGACCATAACTGATCATCTTTTTGTCAAAGCTGCAGTTAATATTTTATTATATCACTAGAATTTTCTTATCATCAGTAAAATATCTAATTTATTTTCTTGAATATTATTCGATGTTTATTTTCCCTCTAAATGAAGATGACACTTTTCAGTGCTGCATGGTTTCCCCTGATCTACAATGTAATTATCCGTATCTTTCCTGATTGGCTTTCAACTGGTCCACATGTCACCACTATGTTTACCAGCAACCTCATGCATTTCATTTTCATTCCTTCTTCAAGGAAAGAGCCTTGTATACTAATTAGATAGTTCACATTTACTGCATACAGTCTGGGCAAAGCACAGTAATCTCCATCTTTGTGTTTTCCTAAATGGCATTGAGGGCAACTGAATATGAAGAGCAACCATAATACCTACAGTATACCACAGCTTTTGGTTCTTTGAAGGAGTGCTCAAGAAAGCTTGACATTTAGCACCTTACACTTGACATCTAAAATCTGTTCTTGAAAACATTAAAGGGCAGAAATGATCCAAGTAGCTTTCAGCAAATGTTCAAGTTATCTACAGAGACCATCTACTGTGGCATAAGACATAGAGTGTTTCTTCCACTACCATACCCATTGTTATCCAGTCAGCAGTATTTCTATTTATGTATCCTTGACGACCATAAAGTGGAGAGATGAAGTAATGTGGCTACAGCACTTCTTAACATTAGCTTGACTGTAATAACACTAATTTAGAAATGCATTTTAAAATGCACCTTTAGATATGTGCCTTTCCAGCAAAATTTATGCAGGCTACAACTAGTGGGGCATTTCCTGTTTCCTGGCGTCAGTCTTTGCCATTATACAGTAATGAGATACAACTCCAGACAGAAGCACTTGGCTGGGAAGGGTTTGGTTGTTCAATAGTGTAGATGTCCATTTGCAGTGATCAACTGTTTACATGCTGGCATCATTTAGGAGCCAGGCTGACCTGATTTAATTTGATCTGATGGGAACAGAGGTCTACCCAGTTTCTCTGAGGGAGATTGCCTAAAATAAGGATAGGTTTAAGGCTCATTTATTTTTGCCCCAAGGTTATTTGACAGCATCAACAAGGCTAACCAGAAAGATCAACAGGGAACAGGAGCTGACCAGAGGTCTGCTTTGTTAGAAACAAAAGGTTTTTGAATTGACCTTGGGCAAAATGAAACATGAAAATGTCTCATTAAAACTCACACATCATGGATTGAAATGTTTTTAGTAAACAGGCACTCTAATAGTCATCCCCCATGATAATTAATGTGAGTACTTGTACTTATTTCCAGACGTGGTGGAATGTGTGAGCCGAATTTTTTTTTGCTATTGTCAAAATAAAATTTGGATCAGGAATACAGAGTAATTAATTTATTTGATTCAAAAATATGTCCTAGATATGACAAATAACAAAAAGACAGGAAAAATGACATACATGCACAAGCCTCAATAAAATTAAACAGTTACTAGTTGACAAGAACCAGGCTGCAGCTGTGCATATGTGTAGAGTAAATTTCATAATTTCATGTCCAAAGTTAGAAATTTTTACTAATTTCTTTATTTTTCATTTCCACAGTTTTAATAATGTGAATAATGTGCAAAATTTCTGTCTGCTGCATCTCTGTATTTATTCTTTAGGTAAACTTGACAGCACAAATAACCAGAAATAAGTTCACAATTTCCTTCAGGCCCCTAAAAGTGGCCTCTTCAACTCAACTACTCCTTCTCTTCTCTTCACTCATGGTACATGTAAGGATTAAGGAGATTAGTGATGAGATTGATATGAAATATGATGCAGAGAAAGCATATGGCTTGGATATGGTATTGAACAGTCTGCTCGTAATGGCATCCTTAATCATTCAGTTAGTAGGAAGGATGCAGTATATACTGATTTATTATCAGTGTCTCAGTTTCACGTAGTGAAACTGCACCTATTGTTTTTGTATTGATCATTTCTAGATAGTTAAATAAAAAAACAACATGCTGTTAACATGCAGTGGCAGAAATGTCAGTGCAACACAAAGAGATGTCAAAAAACACAATTTGGTTAATGACAAAACCCGATGGAGTGATCTAACGATTCTTCCTTTCACTCCACATAACTGTCAATGCTTGTGAAGGAGTATCTAAGATGTACGCTGTATCTTTCAAAACAAGTCACTCTTAAACTTTTTATTTATTGATGACCCATACCTGCGTAATCTGTCACTAGTGATTGCAGCATCAGTTAACTCGATTCTAACTTGATCTGATCTGATATCATGTTGACATAGCAACAGAATTCCAATGAGACCAAAGCGGCTGCGCCTTATTTGTTAACAAGTACAGCTGTTCTTTTAACAAAAACGTGTCTGGTTGAAGGAGGCAAGGCATCAAATGGAAGAAATGCATTCATATTATGGTTAAATCGCAAACAATATATCACAGCTGTAGTCTATTTTTTATCGATACAGGACTGGTTTAATTATTGAAATACCATCTGCACAGATATGAAGGCCTGACAGTCAATATCTGGCAAATAAATAATGAAAGCCATTGTCACATATTTCTCCCCTCTTTGACTCTATTTTCATGTCATTCATGTTGTCTGAAAGGACAGGCTTGCTTCGTTGATTCATATCCTGCAGCAAACTGATATAATGCTGATTTACAAGATGAATAGGAATCATACATCACACGTCTAGCATTTTAATAGGCTTCCCTATTAAGTTTGACTTCCTGTACAGACGGAGGGTTTGAAACTGTTGACCATGGCCTTTTGACTAGACACACTTCATCTCAAGTCAGTCTGTTCTTCTATAAAATTTAAGAATGTTATACTCCCTTGATTCTCCTTCTCTTGGTGAAAGATTTCCAGGTATAAAAACATGGAGTGAGATGTAAAGTTTCGTTGTCTGAAAAATTATGGAAAAAGTTACAAGCTTCTACTGACAGAAGTGTTTCATGAATGAATACAAACAGCAGCTGTAAAACTGTATGTCTGTGAAGTTCATCTGTAAGGTGACATTTGATTCATGCTTGTATTTGTCCTCAGTTTGAGGACACAACTGCACACAAATAAAACAAGGGAACTCTGTTGGTCTGAATTGCGCTTAAAAATTTTTTATTTCTCATCTTTGGCAATCATTTGAGCTGTTTGTGTTTCCAATTTAATTTATTGTATTGATTCCTTTTCAATACATTTTATTTTTAATACCTATTAAGCATGTCTGAGTGTTTCAAAAAGCTCTCTATGAATAAAATGTATTATCATGAATTGTCATTATGTGGTATGATATGTATAGGTGGTACAAGATTGATCTAGACAAAAAATAATAAAGGTTGACTTATTAAAAATTTTCTCAAAAATATTGTACAAGAAAGAGAAATGACATCATTAATTTTTATTAGAAAAGCACTTCATAGAATTGTTAATATAAAGGACATGTGATGTGGAGCGTAAAGAAGTGTGTCTCGATTATATTCTGAATGGCTATTCATGCAATTGCTTTAATACATTAAATAGCTGCATCCATAACCTTACTATTGGAATTCCTTTTCTGACTGACCAGAGAAATGAACAATTTTTCTTGCCATAAAGTTGCTCCTAACAACCCTGGTGACCAATAAATACAAACTTTAAAATATGGCACTGTCTTCAGGACAAAAAAGTACCCATCCAGTGTGTGGGACTGATTAATTTCTGACTGACAGTAAACATCAACATGTGGGATGAAACGAGTAGATAATTTATATTATCTAAAAGTCTGTACAGATATCCTTTGGATAAGGATCCATGTGGGGGTGAGACACGGAAACACTTAAAATAACACAGTTATTACCATTTAATTATTTAGGCAGGTTGTGAAATAGCATTGCTATCACCTCTCTCACCAAATACTTTTCAGTTTAAAAAATCAGATGTGACTCATTGGCTGTTAGCAGCACACAGGGTGTAAGATCAGAATGCAGACTAAAATCTTAAGTACTAGATGACATCACTGTTTCTGCTATGTTCACGGATGTGGGCACTGCAGGTGTACACACGTGATCTAATTTTTCTTGCTTGCTTCTCAGCTCTGTTGTGGCTTTTTCATCTCCTTCTCCTCATTCAGTTCTAAGCTCATTTGACCATAATTTCTCTCCAGTCAGGGAGAAGAGGCCGAGCAGCAACTGAACCCTACTCATTGAAAGTGACAAACAATTTCTTCATCTGATTCAAATTCGCTCCAAAATTTAGTGGATTCTACTGTGGCCCAAACCACACCTATCCACTGACTTTCATGACAATGGAGTGTGTAGAATTTCTGCAATCCTGCTGACAAACAGACCTGCAGAAGTGATTAATAGGTCAGCAAGCCACAATCTTCCCTCCATCCAGCCATCCATTTTCTTGACAACGAGATGACCATAATCACCTCATTATCAGCTGCTTTTCTACCTCGTGGGTCACGGGGTGTTGTTGGCTATCCCAGCTGGCTGTGAGAGAGGCAGGAGGTGGTGTATACCCCGGATGTGTCACCAGTGCCTGGCAAGGCCACATGCAAGACAAACAGCCAGTGATGTACACATTCACACATATGGACAACAAATACAGTGACAAATCCACCTAAGCTGCATGTTTTTGGAGGTAGGAGGAAGCCGTAAAACTCAGAGAGAACCTACACAGACCTGAAAGAACACACTCTAAAAAATGATTCAAGGACCAAGTAAATGTGACAGTAATATATAGTTATGCATGCTCAATAAAAATTCTGACTATCATCATGATGAGTATTTACGGAAGCGTAGAGCTGCCAGACCAAGAAAATAAAAACCGGGACGTATCACGTTATTTCGTGATACGTATCTCGTAATTTCGTGATAGTATCACGTTATTTCGTGATACGTATCTCGTAATTTCGTGATAGTATCACGTTATTTCGTGATAAAATGTTATGTTGACCCGCGACCTGCGTTTGCGGATTAAGCGGTTTAGAAGATGAATGAATGAATGAATGAATGAATGAATGAATGAATGAATGTTATGTTGACATGATGGAGCTTGTATCCATGCAGCCGGCCGTGTCCCTCCAGCTCATCAATGAGGAACGACGCTACCTCAAGAGGGTCCGACTCGTTTTTCCTCCGGTATAGCCCCATCTTTTTCAAATGTCGTCTGCTTATATAAATGTCATCCACGGAGCCCAATAACTGTAAAATCTCACCATGTCTCAAGCCAAGCATGAAATATAATTCAATGGCATCATGTAAAGGAGCCATGATTTACTGATGGCCAGCAGACAGTAAATGAAACCACTTTAAAAAGTCGTATCACGTTATTTCGTGATACGTATCACAAAATAACGTGATACATATCACGAAATAACGAGATACTATCACAAAATAACGTGATACTATCACAAAATAACGTGATACGTATCACAAAATAACGTGATACGTATCACAAAATAACGTGATACGTATCACAAAATAACGTGATACTATCACAAAATAACGAGATACGTATCACAAAATAACGTGATACTATCACAAAATAACGAGATACGTATCACGAAATAACGTGATACGTCCCGGTTTTTATTTTCTTGGTGTGGCAGCTCTACGCTGCCGTAAGTATTTGATTTGACTACATAAAAATTAATTAGTAAAAACCCAACAGGAATATTTGTGTGAAATAGACACATGTAAATTAAGTTTACTTACTTACAATAAAGTATTATTTGACTAACAGATTACATGGTTTAAATATTTGTAATAATAAGTATATGTTTCACCAACCTTTTTGAGAATATATTAACAAATATCAGTTAGTTTTAATAAGTGCAATTATTAAACAAGTCAACTCAATTGTATTGGAGACATAGCTAACAACTTAAAAATATCAGGTAAACAGAAGGGAACCGATTCTGCCTTTTTAGGATTTTGGCGGTAGAGCAGATGTCTTGAAGAAAGATCGGCCAGCCATCAGTGGTTCAAATCCCGCTCCCGCCAGGACATCCCTCAGAGTGTGAGCTGACAGCGGGAAGTGTCAGCTCACCTCCCAGCCACTGCTGAGGAGCCCTTGAGCAAGGTGCTGTTCCCCCTCTTTTTGGGGAGCGACCCCCCCAAATTCACTTACATTTACTCAATTTGTGTAGGTAATTGAAGCAAAACAATTCATTCAGACATACTTGAATATATTACTTAGATTTAATCATTACTCAGGTTTTAACAGATTTGAGAGCTTTAATATCTACTCAATATTTGTAAGTGTAAAAATGTTTCACCGATTGAATTAAGTAACATGCGGTAGTATTTTTTTCAGTGCACGCAAACTCCTTACAGACAGGAATCAAACCCAGAACTATCTTGCTTTGAGGCTACTGTGATACCCTGCAACAATCTCTGTAAGATTTAGCGAATGATAGAGTTCACACAGGAGTGTGTTATTGTTGTTTATGTTTCAGTGAACACCACTTAGACTATTGTGTTGGGGGACGATTATACTCTAAGGCTTCTACATGGCCTACCTAGTCCATGCAATTTAATGCTCGTAATTCTCAGTAAAGCTTGTAATTACAGTATTGATTGAACATAAGGTATGTCAATATTTATATGGGCGAAATGATCACAAGTAGTCTGGTATTGCTGTGTTGTCCCATCACTTATTCTACATATCGGTGCTTGAAGGATTTAATGACTACATTCCTAGACTATGGGATGTCATAATCTGTCTGTATATCTTAAAATGTCAAAGAGATTTGGACTAAAGTGTGTGTTGGTTGATCTTGGCCAAAGAGATCAACCAACACACTGTTCTGTCTTTTTTCAGCGTTGTGAGATTTCTTTTAAAGCTTTTGCCAATGCAATGAATTGAACACAAGATAAATTAGGTAAATATTCCTTTATCACACAATTATAATAATATCCGTTAAAATAATTTGTCAATTAAATAAATGCTATTGATATTTCAAGGATAGACAAAATGTAAATATGCTACGTTAAACAGATGGGGTGGCAGACTACACCATGTGCAGCAACTTAAACACCCTCACAGTAATTGTGTGAACCACCTGTACATCCCAGCACCAGGGAACCCATCTGGACAGACTAGTCTCCCCTAGTAGCAAACATGCAGTTCAACTAAGTTAGTAAAGGACTAATTAAAGTATATACTAGTTGGTTCCCAGCTCAGCTCAGTGTTCAGACAATGACATGTAATTGTAAGTACCCTTAAGACAGCAGTGGAGAAATGTCAACTTGCCAAAGAACAAACAGGAGGAATTGAAGCCAAAGAAAAAAGTGAGCTGTCTGAGAACAACACGGCTACTTTCTAACAATCAGATATCAGCAGACAAACCACTGAGAAAGACATACAGCATGAGAGTGAAACCAAAAGGTGTCCTATACAATCTGTCCCCAATTAGAGGGTGGGTAAAAGGATGACCACTGCATTGTTTTATTTTCACTTTCACACTGGGAATATTCCATATATTTGTGTAGTACTTTGTGTAACTTGTACAACATTTAATCCTTGTGCAAGCAATGACTGCTCTGCTTATGGCTGTGTGTTATCACAGGGCAACAGTACATCCAGTTTCCTAGAAGCATTCATACGGCATAACTGCCTGAAAATGAAGGGATCGTTTGACTGCTAATTGCTAACTATATTTGTGCTGATAATTCTTATTCAGATAATGGCTATCCTCTTTTAAAAAACAACAACAATGTTGCCAGCTGTGTGGTGGGAGTGGTCAAAGAAAAGAAAGATAGAAAGCCCCCTGTCTTGTGAATGTAAAGCATCAACTACAAATGACACATTGATTTAAGTCTGGAGAGTGGTTATCAGCAGTGCATGTCATGCATGGATTGTTATATGAAAATATAATGAAAACAGCATAATTCAAAGCATGCCAGGAACAGAGTGAACAGAGCAGAGTAATAACTTACATCTTAGTGATTGTGGGTCATTTCAGACTAGAAAGCAAATCACATGGAGAGCACAACATCAGACCTGAAAGGTAGTTAAAATTTCAAACTTTTTTTTAAATATATCATGGCAATCCTGACACAGGTATAAATTATACATGTTTCCAATTCAAGTCCTCCTGCTCTCACCCTTACATAATGTCATACTCCTCTTTTTCCCCTGCTCTCCCATCACTCCATCCCTGCTGTGACCTCAATAATAAGGTAACACAGAAACAGCTAAGCTATATGCAACAATCAAGAAAGTGCTCATATAACTCCTGCAGCACCCTTTATTCCACTGTGGTCCATGCATGCTCTCACTTTTAGGAAGATTAAATAGATAATGTGTTGAGTTTTCTATCCACTTTAATGTTAATATAAAGTAAACTGCATGCTGCTGTTGCTGAAAAAAAGGTGGAGGTTAAATTATGCATGATTTTCAATTAACCGTTATGAAGGCCGAGAGGGAAAAGTACAAATCCATTTAGGATTTGCCCTCAATCATATTGTAAAAGTGTTTTCCGGAACAAAATCCTTACAAATCAATACATTTTCATTGTTGAGAATAAATGAGAAGTTTGAAGAAGTGTGATCTTGATTTATACATGAATTCAATGGTCAGACAGAGCCAAGTTCGTGTTAACAAACCAATAAACCTCAATATTAGATAGAGGCAGTAACAGTGTCTTGAGGCTACAGCTGTGGAAGAGACCAGGTTCAAGTACTAACAGCCCTCGTGTAATCATCTGCCCCGCAGAAATAAACAGAAATCAAAATTCTTCTCAATAGAGCACACTTGATTGTCTTGGCAAGACCCACATTTACTGTCACCTCGGGGGAGCACTCTAGTTGTTTTCACATTGTTTTCCACAGTCTGGTCACTGCATGCCAAGGATGGAGGACTCAGGAAACAAGGGTAAATCAGCACATCAGCAGATGACTCAATGGGAGCGGGCATCATGGCCTGATGAGCATCTTTATGTAGAAGAATCACTTATTGACTGGCCATCACAGCACCAATATCTCTTTTTCTCCATCCCAAAATAACTTTTTATGTTCCTCATTTGTGGTGCCATTTTTTGTGGCTCTTTGTCTGCGTCTGTGTGTTTGTGCCTTACAAAAAAATGAAATACTTGGTAGATTGGAGAGTGGAAAGAAAGTAGCAGAACATTTAAGGCCATGCAGAGTTTGAATAGGAAGCATTCATGGAATGCGTAGTGATTCATCCTCAGAAAATCATACTGGCTTTGTGCTGGAGCATTTTTTGTCTGATAATACGCTTGGCTTCATGGACTAGAGCTAGACCACAGAAATGGCCCACTATAATGGGTTTCATATCCATAGCGGCCTTTTAGAACAATTTGAGATCATGGCTCAAGTGAGTTACGTTGTATCTCAATATTCACTTTCCTTTTAACTCTGAACAATACTGCACAACCATCCGAAGACAATTCCAGATTCTGTGGCTGCATAAGGCTCCCCTATGTTCACCAGTCAACACTAACACTAAATTTATATTGGACTCAGCTCAGTAATAATGACAATATAAGTTGTGGTGATATAATAAATATAAAAACTGAGGTGTAATGGGGGAAATATGTTGTTCTGCCACAGTAATGGCAACTGAGATAACAGATGTGAATCCAATCCAAATGCGATGTGCAAAGGCAACATGGGGATGTGTGACATCTTTATGACATACGATGTGAGCAGTCCATAACCAGATAATTGCTACCATGTCCTCCTGTCCACCGCTCACATATGATGGAACAAACTTCAGAATTGCCAAAGTGTTCCATCTCCCCAAATTAATGCTCTCATTTTACTCTGTAACTGTTTCACAACAATGCTTTTCAACATCTGAAACTTAAATTTACCACAATCCTTTCTATACATTTATAGAATTTTTTTTAGTTTTTTTTGGTATTTTTTCAAAAACATTTATGTTGTATTGTCACTACTCTGTTGAACAAAAATCTTTTTTTAATATTGTATTGTACTGTACTGTATTTATTTGAATATTTAGTATTGAAGTCATTCATAAGTAATGAAAGGTAATCAGGTGACATTACTTTATAATTATGGTAATTCGATTACCTTCCACACAATTTTATAAGGTAATTGGTAACTACATTAAATTGTCAAAGTAACCTTCTCAAACCAGGGCATATTGGATCCTGTTTATATCTCTAAATGTTTTATTCCTGAATTGGGCGTTGATGATATTAATCTGCATGGAGTTGGACAGAATGGGAGAATAATTTGTGACACTGACAGGAGACAGTATGGGTCCTATGCTCTCACAGTTGCTGCCGACTCTGCAGGCAGGAAGGGGGTATCGTGAGTCCTGTTGCTAGGATACTGGGCATAGATCTTAAGATGGAGCAAGAAGAAAACATTGAAGCAAATGATTCTCCCCCACTAACAAAACCTGCCGTATCAGGAATTGCAAATATATCAGTTTTAAGTTGACGTTACCTGGCTCATCTAAGAAAACATGCGAGAGAACCACAGACATTATCAAATCAATGATTCATTTAAAATAAACACCTGTAATATTGACAAATATTTAATATAAGGCAGAATAATGAATTCTTCATTTTAATTTCTTCACTGATGGCTTTAAAAAACATTAAAGCCTCGCCTCAGTGCATCAAGCAACGCCCATTGTGCTGCAGCCAGGTGGCTGAAGTTCACGTCACTTTGTTAAAGTGACTTCTTCTTCCCATTAATCAACAGCACTACTGACCTAAAACCCACAACGTAATTGCCTTCAGGATTAAAATGGATCGGAGTCTCCACCAAAATTCTGAACGCATTTTTCCATTAGTGCTCTCAAGCAGGAAGTTTGCAGATGCAGACTGAATGTAGGGATGTGAGGAAATTTGTTTTGTCTTTTTCATATTTGTGAATATTCAAAATACTTGTACAAGAATAAAAGTGAAACAGTGCATAAGCTGTTAACTGGTAACCGATTATGTAGTGCTGCTTCAGAAGGAAGGGCTGGTAAATTCTTATGGGATTTTTCTCACATATTTAATAATGTAATACACCTCTATTAAGAGATATGATCATTTTAGGCTTTATGTTGTCGAACATTAGATGTAATTATATCAAACATTGGATTACATGACATTAGATTACAGCTTTGTCCCTATTATGAATACGGAGAAGGTCAAATGACTCACTAGACTGCCTGTAATATGATTACAGTTGATTCAATATAGGATAAGAATCTGCATGAAGAATTATGTTATCAAATGCATGATCCAGGGCCGGCAAGTTGTCATCATTTGTCTGAGAATGCCAATTTAAAGGATGCACTGCAAAAACAAGCAGCATGGAAAGATAGTCCATTTGCATATTTGTGATATAAAGAACCTAAGAATGTTCACCTGGTAATTGAGGTTGAGCTAACTTGTCCATAAACAGAACACACATATGACATATGGCAGCTAAGCATGTTCCACCCGTACAGTAATGAATGTTTACTCCTCTCCCACCTTGAAGTTCATTATTCAATTGTTTGCTCTTTCGTACACACAGTGTAAAGCAAGTCCTCAGGGGACAGCGATACAACCTGCTCGCATTGTCAGACAATGATGCCTTGT